>NC_057805.1:270105024-270225315 GCF_018294505.1 Triticum aestivum | reverse complement strand
AACGGGCCCCCCGAGGAGCACTCGGGGACTGCCCTCCTTTATCTATGAATGACGAGTGTCATATTCATGAATGTATTATTACATTTGATTTTCTGTCTGGCACCGGGTTCGACTAGTCGGCCCGGGGACTGGCCGCCTTAAGTTATATTAAAGTTCTACCTGAAGTCAGACAAGTAGTGTGCCGGCACCCGAGCCCTCTCTTGTTGAAAGTCGCAGCTCGAAGAACCGACTGTCCGACTGGCAAGAGCCAAAGGCAGAAAGGATGCCCACATGAAAAACAGCTAAGGACTAACGAACTTGTATAACGCAAAGACGGCCTCCAACCGCGCTTGCCGGCTGTCAAAACAGCCAGCTAGCTGGCCTCCCAATCACTTTGCTATAATCCAACAAAGCTAGAGTACTTGCCCTCCCAACTGGCCAAGCACTTCTCCAGCCATAGATTGCAGAGCAACTGTCCGACTGGGGAGGCGGCAACCAAGGGAGGGCGGCAAAGGAAACAGCAGAAGGATGAAAAGCAAAGAACAAGGGAAAGCCAAACGCATGCATAATTATATTTACACATAAGGCCCCCAACAGGCCGGTAATCAATATAGTTCGAATACACCCCCAGTGGGTGGAATTGTGCAAACCTAACAAAATACTGTTCTAAGAGTGGTAAAACAGGAAAATAGAGGCAGCTGACTAGACTAAGGGCGCAGTGTGGGAGCCGGGTTGGTCGGTGGAGACGGCGCCACCGGCTGGAGGAGTGGCCGGTTGGCGGGTCTCGGCTTGATCATCGCCGGCTGTAGGCGGTGCACCCGCGCGTGCCTTGTTGCTGGAGGCACGGTCAAGCTGAGGCTGATCGGCCGCTCCACCATCTGGCCCGGCGTCTTCACCCTCCTCCTCCTCCTCCTCGCCCTCGTCGCTGGAGTCGATCTCCTCCGCCGAGTCCTCACCGTCTGCCGGGTTCAGCCCGAACCACTCCTCCGGCTGGGCAACACCGTTGTCGTCCACCTCATGAGCGAAGGCGCTGGTGTCGGTGTAGTCGGAGATCGCCGAAGCCCGCTGGATGATAGCCGGCCGCGCCGGCTCCAGCTCCGTGTCGGCCTCCTGCCGCCAGGTGGCCAGCTGGTCCAGACTCAGCTCGGGATACCAGGCCTTGGTGAACTCCAGCGCCCGCCTGGCGCCGGACCGAGCCGCCGAAGCCTTCCAGGCCTCAAAGCGGCCGACCGCCACCTCCAGCCAGTTGGCAGTCCGACTGGGGGTGCGGGGAACCACTTCACGAGGCCAGAGAGCGGCCAACACCTGTGCCCCAACACGCTGAAGCCGGCGGAGCAGGCGATGAGCCGGCTGGAGGCGGGCCTGGATCGCCAAGAGCTGCTCCTCCAGCGACCGGCGAGCGTTTGGTGCGATCTGGACGCCAGCCTGCCTTTGTGCCTCACGGTGGGCCTCGACGACCTGGTTGGCGGCGGTAGAGTAGCCAGGGAAGTACTCTGCGCAAGGAAGAAAGAGAAAGAAGAGAAAAACACCAAGTCAGAAGACGAGCTAAAACGGCAAGCGGCAAGCCAGGACAAAGAGGAAGGCGGCCTACCGTCAACCAAGTCTTCGATCTGGCCATAGCCGTTGATCAGCTTCTGCTTCGCTTCGGCCCAGCTGGCCGCCTCTGTCTCATACTCGGCTTGGAGGGCGGCCTCGCTGTCCCGCACCGCCTTCAGGGCCGCCTTGTGACTCTCCTCCTGGTCGGCCAACCTCTTGGCCAGGCGGTCACGCTCCTGTGCCAAGGCGGCAAACTCGGCCTCCTTAGCGCGGAGGGCGGCCTGAGTCCCGCCCAGCTGCTCCCTTAGACTAGCGTTGGCCGCTGCAGGTATGGCAGAAATGAAAGAAGCAATAAGGAAGAAGTCGTCAAGGAAGATCCGACCCGACTGCTCAGCAGTCGGCCCGAATCTCGGTGACTATACCCAGTGGGTGCGCTGACGCGCCCCCACGTGAGATAAAAGACGAAGCACTTACCCGGCTCTCAGATAGGTCAGCAGTCTTCTGGGTCAGCTCCCGAGCCTGGGAGTTGAAGGCAGCCGCGCGGAGGTTGTGGTAGTCCTGCAAGTCAGGCAGAGTAGCGAATGAGAACAAGAATAGCAAAACAAGGCCCGCTAAGAAGTTCCAAGCCTCCTGCTCAGCAGCCGACTCGGAACTCGGGGAATACACCCAGTGGGTGCGCTGACGCGCCCCCACGGAAGAAACCAAGATCAAAAAAGCAAAGACAAGATGACTAACCCGAATGGCCGCCCGCGTCGCAAGGAACTCGTCATTATATTTCCTCAGCGCCACAGCCTGGGCTTGAAGCCGGTTCCGTACGTCCTGCGCGGCCACGTTCACCACAGCCGTCCCTCCACCCGGCGTCCACCCCGAGCTGGCGCTGGCCGCCTCCATGTCCTGGACCGACGAGCTGGAGCCTGCGGCCTTCTGCGGCTCCGATGCATCCTTCCCCGCGCGCTGGCGTGACGGCGTCTAGATCACCAGATCAGTCCTCGCGGCCGGCTCGCCCCCGGCCGATTGCGCAGGCGGCAAGTTAGGCCGGCCGACTTGGGTCGCCCCAGTCGGCGGGGCCAGTGCTGCCTCCCTCTCCGGGACGACGACGTCGTCCTCCCTCTCCAATCCCGGCTGGTCACCGCCGGCTTCTTCTGGCGGGGGCTCTGTGGCCTCAGGCGCCGCGACGCGCAGAGGGGTGACAAGCAAGTCCCCCTCCGCCATCGCCGCGGCCACAGCCTCCGCTTGTGAAGGAAATATGCCCTAGAGGCAATAATAAAGTATTATATATTTCCTTATATCATGATAAATGTTTATTATTCATGCTAGAATTGTATTAACCGGAAACATAATACATGTGTGAATACATAGACAAACAGAGTGTCACTAGTATGCCTCTGCTTGACTAGCTCGTTAATCAAAGATGGTTATGTTAGCCATAGACATGAGTTGTCATTTGATTAACGGGATCACCTCATTAGGAGAATGACGTGATTGACATGACCCATTACGTTAGCTTAGCACCCGATCGTTTAGTATGTTGCTATTGCTTTCTTCATGACTTATACATGTTCCTATGACTATGAGATTATGCAACTCCCGTTTACCGGAGGAACACTTTGTGTGCTACCAAACGTCACAACGTAACTGGGTGATTATAAAGGTGCTCTACAGGTGTCTCCAATGGTACTTGTTAGGTTGGCGTATTTCGAGATTAGGATTTGTCACTCCGATTGTCGGAGAGGTATCTCTGGGCCCACTCGGTAATGCACATCACTATAAGCCTTGCAAGCATTGTGACTAATGAGTTAGTTGCGGGATGATGTATTACGGAACGAGTAAGGAGACTTGCCGGTAATGAGATTGAACTAGGTATCGAGATACCGACGATCGAATCTTGGGCAAGTAACATACCGATGACAAAGGGAACAACGTATGTTGTTATGCGGTCTGACCGATAAAGATCTTCGTAGAATATGTGGGAGCCAATATGGGCATCCAGGTCCCGCTATTGGTTATTGACCGAAGAGGTGTCTCGGTCATGTCTACATAGTTCTCGAACCCAAAGGGTCCGCACGCTTAAAGTTACGATGATAGTTTTATTATGAGTTTATATGTTTTGATGTACCGAAGGTTGTTCGGAGTCCCGGATGTGATCACGAACATGACGAGGAGTCTCGAAATGGTCGAGATGTAAAGATTGATATATTGGACGACTATATTCGGACACCGGAATTGTTCCGGAGAAGTTTCGGATTAAACCGAAGTGCCGGAGGGTTACCGGAACCCCCCCGGGGAAGTATTGGGCCTTAGTGGGCCTTGAGGGGAGAGAGAGGGCAGCAGCCAGGAGGTGGTGCGCCCCCTCCCAGGAGGAGTCCTAGTTGGACTAGGAGAGGGGGGCGCAGCCCCCTTTCCCTCTCCCTCTCCCTCTCTTTCCTTCCCCCCTTCTTTTCCTAGTAGGACTAGGAAAGGGGAGTCCTACTCCTACTAGGAGGAGGACTCCCCCCCTCTCCTTGGCGCGCCCATAGGCAGCCGGCCTCCCCCTTGCTCCTTTATATACGGGGATAGGGGGCACCTCTAGACACACTTGATATACGATATTTTAGCCGTGTGCGGTGCCCCCCTCCACCAGATTACACCTCGATAATACCGTCGCGGAGCTTAGGCGAAGCCCTGCGTCGGTGGAACATCATCATCGTCACCACGCCGTCGTGCTGACGAAACTCTCCCTCAACACTTGGCTAGATCGGAGTTCGAGGGACGTCATCGAGCTGAACGTGTGTAGAACTTGGAGGTGCCGTACGTTCGGTACTTGATCGGTCAGATCGTGAAGACGTACGACTACATCAACCGCGTTGTGATAACGCTTCCGCTGTCGCTCTACGAGGGTACGTGGACAACACTCTCCCCTCTCGTTTGCTATGCATCACCATGATCTTGCGTGTGCGTAGGGAAATTTTTGAAATTACTACGTTCCCCAAAAGCTTGGCCTTGGCCGCTGCATCGGCGCGCGCCGTCGCCGCCTCCTCCTCCTGCGCCGCCTTGGCGGCGGCCGCCCTCAACTCCTCCGCCTCCCGCTCCTCCCGCGCCTCTCGCGCGTTTCGCTTCGTCGCCGCCTGAAGCTCGGCACGGGGGTCCACGCGGCGAGTGGTGCTCCCGGATCCTCCCGGCGATCCAACGACGGAGGCGGCAGCAATCCGCTCGAGCGACAGTGGAGCCCTGATTTTTTGAGAAAGGACAAGGATTTAGGAACTACCAGAGAAAAGAAGAAAGAATACACGAAGGAGTATACACTTATGCCGACACCGTCTACGGCTGCTTCACCGCCTTGCGGAAGCGGGCCGCCTTCGCGGCCGCCTCATCCCGCCGGGTCGCCGCTGCCCTGCCCTTGGGCTTCTTCGGCCGACTGCCGAACAAGCCCGACGCGGCATGACGCTTCTGCCCGCCGCCCCGAGCAGGCGGCGCGGCGGAGGAACCCGCGCCGTGGCCAGAAGCCAGCTGGCGGCGTGGGACGACTTCCGCCTCGTCGTCATCCGGCCAGTCGTCGAAGCTGACTCCAAGCCCGGAGCCGCCTGCCTCGCCGCCGGCTTGGCCGCCACCCGCCTCGGTGTCGTCATCCATGGCGGCCGCCCCCATGTCGGGGTCCTCCAGGTCGTGCTCCGTCCGGTCGGGGAGGAATCGGCGCTCCGCCTCCGACCTGCCTGCAGGCCGAAGGAGGGGCTCTGCCGAGACGTGCCTACTGGTCAGAGTCGGCCAAAAGAAACTCGGCGACAAAACTAAGAGAAGAAAGGGAAAAAGAGAACATACCGTGGGTGGCGGATGTGCCCGGGAATATGGCTCCTTGCCAAACTGCCATTCTGCGGAGAGCTTGCAGTTCGCAAGGTAATTCAACATATGGGCCACCTCGTCGTGCGGCATGTCCTTGGCGCACATCCGACTCGGATCGAGCAGGCCGCTCATCTGACAGATCAGGTGAGGGCGGCCCTGAAGCGGAAGCACCCGGGGCGCGACGGAGGCGGCCACCAAGTCGGACCCAGTCAGGCCCTCCGACTGGATCATCACCCGCAGTCGGGCGACGGCCGCGGCTCCAGCCGGCGTCAGCTTCACAGCCCGATAGGACCACTGGGCTGCCTACCCGCCGGCGGGCCGGCTACATAAGCCGGCAAATTGACGTAGTCGCCTTGCGGGG
The DNA here is from genome assembly GCF_018294505.1 of Triticum aestivum. Classification (NCBI taxonomy): domain Eukaryota; kingdom Viridiplantae; phylum Streptophyta; class Magnoliopsida; order Poales; family Poaceae; genus Triticum; species Triticum aestivum. The sequence goes on along the minus strand of NC_057805.1, from coordinate 270,219,623 downwards.
TGACGTTCTTCACGTAGAAGTATGACTTCTGCCAGAGCATCACCGACAGGATTAGCGTGATGATAGGGAAGGGATTGTCGGCTGCCACCCTCCGCATCACGATGAAGGCGCCACTCTGGGCCGGCATGCCCTGCATACGCGTGCCTAGCTTGGACTGGAAGAACTCCCCCCAGAGCTCGAGGGTGGGGAGAACGCCAAGATAGCCTTCGCACAAGGTGACGAAGGCAGACAGCAGCACCACCATGTTCGGGGTGAGGTGGTGCGGCTGGAGTTGATGAATTCGAGGAAAGAACGGAAGAAAGCACTCACTGGCAAGCCAATGCCACGCAGGAAATGCGAGCGGAAGACCACCCGCTCGCCTTCCTCCGGCTTCGGCGTGATCTCCTTCTCAGGCGCGAGACGGACCCGCACCTTATCCGTGCCAGGCAGCCGCCGCGTCTTGCGGAGGAACTCGACGTGGTCCATATGGATGTTGGAGCCGTCCCAGTCGCCGCCGTACTGCATGGCGGCGTGAGGCCGGCAAGAATGAGCGCGGCGGCGGGGAAAAGAATGGTGGGACGGCGCGGCGGCGAGGCGCTGCTGTGAGGGAAAGCAGGAGGAAGAAGATGGCGGAGAGGAGAGGAGCGTGCGAGCGTCTGCCGCTTCCCCTCCTTCCCCTACTTATAGCCTCATGCGGAGAAGCCGAGGAGGCGAGGCGTGGGGGGGACGGGGGATTAACTGCACACACTCCCCCACGTCCCGCGATTACTGCGCCCTAAAGACGTGTAGAAACCGCCGCCGGAAGACGTGCGGACGGCTTTGGGCCGCAAAGAATCCGTGCCTGGGCCTAGGCGTAGTAGTGGTGGGCCCTTGGCCTGCGGCGGTGTCTTGTCACGCGCGTGGGTTGGCAGGCTCTCTTCAGCTAGGGGATGCCACATGGTTCACAGGCGGCGAGCGGCCGACCCGCAGCCCGGCGCACGCGCCAACAGACTCCCGCCTTCCGACTTTAAAATTTTCGCCAAGACGGCACGCCCAACCGGAGCCGGCTCCCAGCTGCTGGCTCGTCAAGATAAGAAGCTGCCCGAGCTTCTCGACCTCCACTCAACCTCGAAGCCCAATCAGCTTCGGGGACTACTGTCGGAGTAAATGGCCACGGGTAGCCTAACCGACTCCCCCTGGCTCTTCGAAAAACTATCAGGCCATTCGAGCCTTCAAGCATACAAAGCATAGGGCCGCCTTCCCCCGGCCGGCTATCCCCAGGGCCGACTCCCAGAAGGCGACCCAGTCTCAGAAAACCTCCCCCAAGAAAGATACGAAATAGCCGACTCCAGGAAGCCGGCCCCAAGAGGACCGACTCCCAGAAGCCGGCCATGAAGAAAGCCGACTCCCAGAAGCCGGCCAAGACTGCACCCACTAAGACTGTACCCACATAACGGTGATAGGATGGGGTGTGGCCGCAGTACAGCCCACTACCCCCGAATACCGGAACAGGCATGGCCACAGGGCGCCGTACGGGCCAGCCATCCCCCGTCCGGCGTTGCACTGTATCCATGTTAGCCCCGACGTCACCCACGACAGGTGCTAGAACGGCCCGCGGGCGGCGGGCCCCTTTGCTAGGGAGACATCTGGAGACGGCCCAGCCTCCTCTAGTCGGCCAGGGATGTGGCCGGCTCCCAACAGCCGGCTACCTCCCTCCCTCGAAGCATGCGCCCTATTAAGGAGACAAGATGAGGTAAGGCTACAGTGAGAGCTCGCCAAGGCGGCGACACTGTAGCCATGCTTACCTCGACAAAGCCCTCGTTATCAGAGGCGAGGCAACAGTAACCAGCCGCCGACAAAGCCCCCATGCAGTGGGGCTGGCGTGCCGGCCAAGAAGCTGGCAGCCGGAGGGACCCACCAGTCGGCGGGCCCCAATGACCGGCGGAGAAGCCGGCTAGCATAGACACTGATGGCTGGGACCCGCGCCCAACCGTATTACCATTGTACCCCTGGGGGGTAGGCCTATATAAACCCCCCGGGACACCCATGCAAAGGGTTGGTCTCATAGAATTACACACACCACATAGAGAGAAAAGGAGAGCTAGCCTTGCCCTTCTTCTCCCTCTAACCCGACAGCTCAAGGAGCACTTGTAGCTACTTGTCTTGATCTAGTCATCATGCGGAGACCCCGCAGAGCAGGACTAGGGGTGTTATTTCCACGGAGAGCCCCGAACCTGGGTAAGATTCGTCGGCGTGCATGTCTTCGCCTCATCCCGTTTCCAGGCACCGGCGACGTCTTACTTGCTCCCACAATGATAAGCCACCCGTTGGCATATGTCGCACCTACCACCCGACACCTTTGGCTTCGCCTCGAAGCCAAGCCCGAGCGTGCCTTGGGCCTGAGGGCTACTGTCGGCGTTCTGGCAATGGGGGTCCCCAGACTTGCCTGCCTGCGACCCATGGCATGGCTTTGCGAGCGGGCCAATACGGCCCATCTTCATCAACAAGCATTCGAGACCCTCGCGAGGGTCCAGGCCTCGCGAGGCGGAGGACAGAAGACCTCCTCGGGAGCGGCCTCACCAGGCTGGCTCACGAGGGGCGGACAGATCAAGGCAAGGCAAACATCGCGAGGTTCCAATGACGTGGGCCATGACGATCGAGACCAGGCGGGCGCCAGCGTGCATAGTGTCCTTGTTTCCTCTTTGGTGCTAAGGAGGCAAGCGCATGCGAGGAGTACCGAGGCGTCAAGCAAAGGTGTCCATATTGGTGCAATGAGACCAAGACCAGCAGGATGGCAAGATGGAGGTCACCATGGAGCCCAAGGCGGCGTCACCACCAGAGCCTTTGGCAGGCGAAGACTGCTTTTGTCATGATAACTTGTACTAGCTGTCCCCTTTCAAATTGGTCATTGTGGCATCCCATCCCACTCAATATTTGGGGAGAGGACCAGGGACTCTATAAATAGGATTAGCCACCACAGTAGGAGGCAACGGAGCCTCAAGCATCTCATCTTGGACTAGATCCAACCCATCCTCACACCCACCAAGCACAAGAACACCTCACCTCATGAGGCTGTTCTTCCCCTTGTACTGTTCATCCTCAACCCGAGAGGGAATCCACCACAATGGTGGCCCGAACCAGTATAAATCTTGTGTCCCTTGTGTTGCGAGTTCGTCGAGTTAGCCTTAGAGATCCCGGAGAGGCTGAGGGCATGATTCGGTAGGGGAAGATCTTCGTGCGCACCCCAGTGTTCGAACCTTGAGGGTTTTGCTGGAACCCGAGATCCGACACATACGTTGATGACCGACACGTTCGTTGCCGGGTCGTGTATGCATGTCCCTGTAAGTTAGTTCCACTTTGGTGTTACGACTAGTCATGTCGGCCCAGTTCTCTCTCATATGGATGCTAGCGACACTATCATATACGTGAGCCAAAAGGCGGAAATGGTCCCGGGCCAGGTAAGGTTGCACCCGTGGGAATACCGTGCGTGAGGCCGCAAAGTCACATGATATGTTACATGCTAGCTCTGTATGATTTAGGATCAGGGTCCTAACAGCTTTGGTATCAGAGCCTGACTGCCTGTAGGATTACCAAGCCAAACTGGTCGAAGTTGTGTCAAGAAATGCTTTAGTTATATAAGGTAATTGATTGTGGATGGGAACGTAAGGCTCTTTTTACTCCTTTACCTTATGCCCTTCTGATCCGAGTCATCCTATTTTTTCCTACGGGGATAAGGAACTAGGCTTTCTCTTTTTTCTATCAGGATCACGTGTTACTAATCCATAGACTTATAGGAATGGTCAATTCAAGTCTCAGTTCAGTTTCTACTACTTCTGTATGTTCATAGCTGGCCTCAAAACCTTGATATTGTGATGTTGAGTGGTTATGCCACCATTTCTTCAGGATTCTTAATTCTTTTTTTAGCATTTACAGCCGTTATGCTATCCGAGTCATCCCAGATGTCTACATAGTCTGATACATTTGCAACTCCCTTCTCTCCGTTCCTGATGTTTCTTTGGTCCAGTTTAACCACACTAATCGGCGAGTTGAGGTACTCCATTGCCTCGACATATATGTTGGAGCTATTATTATGACCCTATTTGTCTTAGAGGATCACCTAGTAATCTAGCCATGTTTTGTGTTCCCACTGTGATGATTCTGGCCATCATTCTCGAAAGCATCCCGTGATGCCATATAGTTAGTTGGCATTCTACTCCTGGGTTTTGAACCCGAGGTTCACCCTACTCATTCATGTTGATAGTCTTTGTTAGTTCCTTTAGGATATTAGTAACCTTTGAAATAGTCCTCGAGGTCCGTGGTATATACTTCTTCCGAATACCATGAACCATCCTGGCAAAATGTCATCCTGAACCAAAATATCACAACAAGAGTGCTCCTAATGAGTCCTCCATTGTGTTCGTGACTCTGCCAGTCCTACCTTTCTGCATGGGTTATCCGGAAGAAATGTTGAGCTTTGCTCGACATACTAATCTATGCTTCCACAACTCAAAAGTTATATGTTCCTTGAGTTGTCCCTCTTTAATTGTATTCCGGCCTTCATCTATCAATTGATAGTCAGGGTAGTTATGCATTCGTGTTATCGATGTCTATTATTCCTATGGTCCGTCAATTCATTCTATTCCAGAATGACTAGGAGAAGCAAACTTCAAAACTTTGTCCAATTCGAGGATTGGGTCAAAGTGAATCATGATGTATGAAATCAATACTCCTAGCAACCCCGTTGCTTGGTAGTTAATACAATTCTTTCATTCTTAGCGTGCTTGTTATTGAATCATCATCCTAAGATTGATCGTGCTACCTAGTCCATATTTCCTGGTGCACTCTCTGATCAAAGAGTGAGGATTTTGTCAATCCCTTTCTTATTTTGATCATATCGTCTTGCTCTGAAATGCAAGATTGTTCCCGGGCTGAATAACATATCGGTGGTTCGTGATTTTCTGAATATCTTCTCGGAAGTACTACCAGGTTGTCACCTGACCGCTATGTTGAGTTCGTGATCAAGTTGGTTTTTCCATAAACCACACTTTCTAGAATGATCCGTGTTGGATACTCCTGAACTAGTTGGATAAGATAAACAATAACTTGGAGAATTGGAAGATAAAATCTTGCCTGACTTAATTCATTCCAAAGGGATATCTCTTTGTATACGTGTGTTGAAGAAAGATGGTATCTTCAGCCATTGATCACCGTGACCAAATGTTGGATTTATTGTCTTACCCAATCCTTTGATTTGAGTATGGGTTATCGCCAAATCAAAATCAGAACCAACGATGTTCGTAATGTTGTCTTACTCATGGTTGATCCCTCGAGCATACACCATTATATCCTTTGGTCTGACCAATTCTATGTCCTTATTCACATAATTATTGAATTCCATTTATGTGGTCATCCCGATGATTTGTTGTTGAGCCCATCAACAGCATTATATCTCATCCATGATTCATGTTGAACATCAAGCTAGTGTTGGAAACTTTTGTAAGCATCTCCTTCGTGATAGCTCATGAAGTATATGTTTGATGAAAGAAGTGACTTCATCTAATTCACGTGTATTTGATGTAAGTTGCCACCGTGAGTTCGAGAAAGCTTGTTTTTCTTCATCTGGAATCATCCCAAGTCAATCATGCACGTGCGAAGTATTCTATGGTCTGATAGACTGATCATCTTCATTCATATGCATCCCTAGCACACCAAGCCATAGATTGATTTGTTCAAGATAAAGGAGTCTGTTCTAAGGTGAATTCTTTGGACTTCCATGCGTGGAGACTTCGATGTCATTAATGATGGTTCCCCACCTGAACTCGGTAGTGTTTTGTTGTAAGACTACTATGTGGTCATGCTTGTCTTGGACAGCGTTTTCACAGGTATGTGGCAGAACCAGCTGATGTTTTGGAGCTTGCTGTCATAGTTCATTTCCCAAGAATCTCACAACGTTATCTCGTCAATTTGTGTTGCTAGCTTTCCTTTTCAGACATGTTGTCTGAACTATCCTGTTACCAACCAGATCTGAATCTCAGGCAGATATGATAGTTGGAACTTTTCCAAGATCTATGATGTAGGTTCCGGCGAGGTTGATGTTTTCACTGACAGACCTAGCTGGAAGATCTATTATTGTAGCATCTTGATTGAGCAATTTGTTCATCTTCTCCATGAGGATTCCCTGTAACTTATTTTAGAAGTTGATTCCGTATGGATCCTTTGTGCTCCCAAAGTCCGACCTTTACTTGATGGCCATGTTGACGCTTTTAAGCATGATCGTGGTACCTAGAACATCAAGGAGAAAATTTGAAGCGGAGTGCTAAATGTCTCTCGGTCTATCATCCAAATTCTGTTTCCTTGGCATCGCTAAGGTGAAACCTAACAAAGTGTTGTCTTCCTTTGCATCTGCATCTTCCATCACTATTCATCATGGTAGTATGATGTGTTGCCAGGATCCTCGGCACAGATGTTGGTAAGACCTTGATGAATATGGACATGCTCAAGTTATTGAAAGGACGCTCAGTCACTAGGTTATATGTTTGGTATCAACTGGAATGTGTCTTCCATTCGCCGAGTTGTTCTATAACTGTAGTTTCCTTTCCAAACTGACTATGCCACTCTTTCGAATTCCATCAAACAATCGATTGCAAATTGCCTTGGGCTGGTATGAAGAGTTTCAATGATCTATGTATCAAAAGTAATTCTTTTTGCCACTTAAGGGAATAACTCTACGAGTCACCTTCCCTAAGGAGCCCCATTTTGAATCATGGCAATTATTTCATCGCTATCCTGAAATCATGCACCATCTTCTTTACTATGGAATTTTTTCCTACCCAATTGAACCTTTTCATCTACCTTTTTTCATCGCTCCCGATGTGCATTTTATGCCTCAACTCAAGAGATGTTCCTACGTCTCACTCCATGAGTTGATCTTGAGTGCTCGATCTTCGAGAAGATCAATTCTTCTAGAGTTTCCCTTCCTTCTCGTTGTCATGTTGGATGGAGTTCTCAGAGCAAGACGTGGGGACAAAGATGATGATCGAATCAACGTTCTTATGAAGTGCAGCTGGATCGTGAAGATTATGTTAGCTTTGTGTCCCCTCTGTCTTCTTACCTCACATCTTGAATCTCGGGACGAGATTCTTGTTTAGTGGGGGTGAGTTGTCACATCCCTAGTTATGGTAATGCTTAGTGCTCGCATCTTGTCTTGCATCATGTTTAAGTTATTAAACATGAGATGGGGAATGACCAAACCCTAGCACCAAATGAATTCAAATAGGCTCAAATAAAATCATTTTCAATGAACCCAGAATTCCCTTTGAAAATGTTCATGATTTCTGATAAAGGTGAAAACCTCTGCCAAAAATGATGAACATATTTCTAGGTCATTCCCGGATTTTTTTGAATTAAATCATATTGTATTTGACTTTGGGCATTTAAACACTATAAATAATTTAAATGCTCAGATAATGTTGGAACTATTTGTGGGCCACTGAAATAATTCAGAAAGTGCTCAAGAATATTTTCAGGATTTATAAAATTGATTTGGTTTTTAAAACTGCATCAAAGACAAACTGCAAATTAGAAAACAGAAATAAAATAGAAAAGGGTTAGAAACTCACCTGGCTTACCTGGCGCAGCCCACCTGGCGGCGCAGGTGGCTGACCCAGCCCAACTCCCCAGCCCACCTCCTGCCTCCCTGCTCGCTTCCCAGACGCTCCTGGAGACACCACGCGACCCCTCGACGCTCACTCACTCTCCGTCATCCTCATCCTCTCCCCTAGGTCCCTCTCTCTCACCACCCGAGCGACCTTGTCGCCGCCGCTCGCCGTTGCCGTAGCCACCGTCATCGCCTTGCCTCGTCGTTGATCTCAGTCGCTCCGCCGTCGTCCGCATCATCTCAAGCTGACGAATGCAAGCCGAGGATCACCATGCTGTCGTCTTTGAGCTCACCACCACCGCATCTGCTCGCCGGACATCGCCGGTCGATTCACCATCTCCAATGCCTCCTCGAGCCCGCTGATCTGCTCTACGTGTCCACCGTGAGCCCCTACGTCGAACCCCTCTCTCTCCTCGCTCGTTTGCTTCTTGCAACCGCAACGGCCATCATGGCCTAGAGCTTGGCTCCACCGGCCATGCCGCCGCCGTGGCCACGGCCACGCAAGCTCGCAGCCGAGCACCCTAACGTGCTCAGGGCGACCCTAGGATCCTAACACAACCAACCTCTGCTCCATCCGTCCACCGTAGCGCCGATCTCATCGTTGTCCGATCTCCGGCCGCTGCACTAGTCATCGCCGCCGCAGTTTTCGTCCACGCCGGCATGAGCCGATGGCACCGCTGGACGCGCACGAGCGCCAGCGTCACGTAGGTGGTCTCCGACGTCCATTTGGTCGCCGGAGCAAGAAACCCGAAGCCCTCTGCCGTCTCTCGCCTCGCCGGCGACGAGCCATGGGTCAACTCCGGCGAGTTTGACCACGGTTGACTGGGTTTCACTCCCCTCTCAGTCACTGACTTCTGGGCCCAGCCTATGGTTTAATTAATCTGATTTGTTAATTAGCACTAAGAGTCTCTGTTAATTAGTTAAGACACTGACACGCAGGTCCCACTGGTCAGGTTTGACCTCGATTGGCCCCGTTGACCCCCTGACATCACAGTGACATCATGTTGATGCAGTACATATTCTCTGGGATTTAAAATAAATCAGAAATGATTTATTTATTTCAGAAAATATCCAAAACTTCTAAAATTCATAGAAATTAAACCGTAGCTCCAAATGAAATAATTTATATATGAAAAATGATCAAAAAATCCAATCTATCCATTGGTACTGTTTTCATGCATGTTAAAGCAAGTTAAACCTGTTGATCAGCTAAAATTAATTAAATGGCATTTGAATTTCACATATGGAGTTTGAATTTGAACCTTGGGTTCACACCAACTTCATTTAAATCATTGCTAGCTGCATTAGCTCAAACCACAGCATATTGCCATGTCATGATCATGCATCATATTGTTGCATTGCATTGATTGTGTTCTTTCTGTGTTTGCCGGTACTTGTCCCCTCTCAGTGGACATAGTTTCGACGATGAGTTCGATGACGCCGATGAAGAGCTATACTATCTTCAGAAGTGCCAGGCAAACAAAACCCCCTTGTTCATTCTGATACAATCCCACTCTCCCGCTCGTGCTCTCTTTTACTGCATTAGGACAACAACGATTCAACTGTTACATGCTGCGGTAGTTGAACCCCTTTCCTTTGCATGACCTGTCATTGCCACAGTAAATAGATGAAACCCACTAGCATGAGTAGGAGTTGTTTGAGCCCTGATGTGCCTACTCATTCATGCTTGTTTGCATGCCTGCTACTGCTTAGAGTTGAGTCAGGTCTGATTCATCGGTGATGAATTGGAATGTGGTGAACATGTCTTACTGTTGAGAGCTAAGTGTGTGAACATGATTTGGTAAAGGTAGCGGTGAGAGGCCATGTAGGAGTACATGGTGGGTTGTCTCATTGAAACCGTCCTCAGAAACTGAGTTCTGTGTTTGTGATCCATGAACAGCTACTACCACACGTTGGCCCTGAAATATGACCCCGCTCGACTTATTAATCCCCCTATCCTTTGTCCAGGAGTTGCAAGTAGTTTCTGGTGTTTGTAGTATGCTGGAGGCCATGCGCAGTGCTGCCCCAAGGGGTGGGCTGTGATGCGTTAGGCACGTGGCACGGTGTACCGAGTCGCCCGTTTGGTGACCCGGAAACCCTGCACACATCCTTCGGGGCCGTAGTGGAAACCTCGGCCGGACTTCCTGCGGATGGAACCTGGATAGGCGATAAACCTGGACTAGGTACTTGTGTGGTTAGTCAGGTCATGATTTACACCCACGTTGGCTTTCGCTTGAAGTTTGCCAAGCACATGTCGTGTGCTGACGCTAAGTGGTGGAAACATGTGTGAAGAAATACACCCCTGCATGGTTATAAATGATCTATTCAAATAGCCGCATTCATGGTAAAGGACCTCTAGGTTGCTTATACTGTTCATAGACAAGTGAAAGTGGATACTCTAAAATGCGCAAGATAAACGTGAGTGCTATGGATGGCCTTCTCGTAGGGAGACGGAAGCGGATCCGTAGTGGTGTATTGATTGGTGAATATGTGGACTCGTGTCCGCCACCTCAAAAGGGTTACTTGCAGACGTAGTTCAGGATAGCCACTAAGTCAAAGATGGCTTGTTGCTGTTAAACTCCACCACCCTCTTTGTTGATACTCATACATATGTAGCTACTTCTGATGTAAGTCTTGCTGGGTACATTTGTACTCACGTTTGCTTAATTTATGTTTTTGTAGAGAGACTTCAGTCTCACTAGTAGTTCCGCGTGGACTTCGACGTTTAGCTAGTTACCTCAGCTACGATCTTGTGCCCTCAGAAGGGTCTTGTACTTAGTCACACTTCTCAGCCATTTTCATTTGTAGTTCTCTGTACTCAGATAAGTTAAGCTTCCACTTGTGCTTATTGCTTGTATGACTTGAATGCTGGGTCATCAGACCCATGTTTGTAATATCTGGCTCCTCGGAGCCTAATGAATAAATACTTTGAGTCATAGAATTTTGTTGTGATGTCATGTTGTATTTGCACATATCGAGCATATTGTGTGTATGCTATTGAAATGCTTGGTATGTCTAGGATCCGACAACCTAGTTGTTTATTCTTGGTAGCTTCTCTTACCAGGAAATGTCTCCTATTGCTTCCATTGAGCCATGGTAGCTTGCTACTGCTCCGGAACACTTAGGCTGGCCAGCATGTGTCCTTCTTCGTTCCTGTTTCTGTCCCTTCGGGGAAATGTCATGCGTTGTTCCTTTAAGTCCATGTAGCTTGCTACGACTTGGGTTCATACGTTGATGACCGACACGTTCATTGCTGGGTCATGTATGCTTGTCCGTGTATGTTAGTGCCACTTTGGGTTTACAACTAGTCATGTCGGCCCGGGTTCTCTGTCATATGGATGCTAGCGACTCTATCATATACGTGAGCCAAAAGGCGCAAACGGTCCCGGGCCAAGTAAGGTGGCACCCGTGGGAATACCGTGCATGATGCCGCAAAGTGATACGGTGTATTACATGCTAGGTCAGTATGATTTAGGATCGGGGTCCCGACCTATTTATAGTGGCCTTGGTCCTCTTCCCCTAAAATGAAGGCGGGAAGGGATCCCACAATGGACAAGTTTGAAGGGAGACAAATAGTACATCTTATCCTGACGAAAGGTGGTCTTCGCCTGCAAAGCTTCTGGTCGTGACGCTGTGGTGGGCTCGGTGATGACCTCCGTCCTGCCATCCAGGCGGTCTTGGTCTTGTAGCACGAAAATGGAAACCTTTGGTAGATCCCTCGGGACTCCGTGCCTGTGCTTGCCTATTTAGCACCGAAGATTAAACCTGTTGTACAACGCCTGTTGGCGCCCGCATGGCCTTGGTCGTCATGGCTTGCGTCACCTTAACCTCACGATGTGAGCACCTGCATAGGAATCTCTGCTCCTCAGGAGCCTACCTAAGGAGACCACTCACTCTGGAGGTCTTGGCATCGCCCGCCTCGCGAGGCCTGGCCCCCCGCGAGGGTCTTGCTTGGTCGATACTGAATATGGGCCGTACCAGGCAGTCATTGGAGCCACGCTGTGGGTCATAGCCAGGCAAGTCTGGGTACCCTGTGAGGTAGTCCTGGACTAAGGGGTCCTCGGGCGTCCGGCCTATTAGCCATGGGCCGGACTGATGGGCTATGAAGATACAAAGACCGAAGACTCTGCCCGTATCCGGATGGGACTCTCCTTGGCCTGGAAGGCAAGCTTGGCGACCAAATATGAAGATTCCCTTCTCTATAACCGGCTTTATGTCACCCTAGATCCCTCCGGTGTCTATATAAACCGGAGGGTTAGGTATGTAGAGGCGAACAATCATATTCATAGTCATACAGGCTAGACTTCTAGGGTTTTAGCCATTACGATCTCGTGGTAGATCAACTCTTGTAATACTCATATTCATCAAGATCAATCAAGCAGGAAGTAGGGTATTACCTCCATAGAGAGGGCCCGAACCTGGGTGAACATTGTGTCCCCCGTCTCCTGTTACCATCGACCTTAGACGCACAGTTCAGGACCCCCTACCCATGATCTGCCGGTTTTGACACAGACACCCTGGTTCCCAGAATGCCGACAGTAACCCCCAGTCCCAAGGCGCGCTCGGACTTGGCTTCGACGCGAAGCCGAAGGGCTAGGCCGAAGCACCGCGGGCCCCAATCGCCTGTGGACCAAGCCGACATGTGGCGCTTGATGGGACATTGGCGTCTCAGCTTCCCAATGCTGCCTCGGCAACTGTTCGACTTGACAACAACCTGCTGCATGCAAAAAGATAATCATTACTGGGATCATGGAGGCTGGAGGTTGGCCTCCCCTGGCTATAAATGGGGGGCTGCTCATCTCCATCTTCTCGCTGCTTGCTCCTTGTTCTTCCTTCTTGTCTCGCCGTCTCGTCGAAACACCCATGGCGCCGGTGAGGAGGTTTTCCACGGCGGAGAAAGAGAAGGCCCCCAAGGAGGGGCCAAGCTTGCCGCCGCCCAAGAGAGGCCGTGGGCCACCCTGAAAGCACGCGGCGACTCCGGCGGCGGCCACTCATGGGCGCGGGCGGGCCCCTTCGACGGCTGGCATTGCCTCTAGCAACATCGGTGGTGCCTCTTCTTGCGGTAGGAGTTGCCGCGGATGGGGCGACCTCGGCGATGGGGGGAGGCGCGCGGCGATCGCCCGACACCATGGCCGTGCTCCAACTCAGTCGACGCATCTCCGAAGTTTGTCGTGTGGTCGGGGAGGCCAGCGGCCATTTGGTTCCAACTTCCGCGCTCCTTATCGACTGTGCTGCCGGCCGGAGGGCCTGGTGGCCTCTGGCTGCAGGCTAACGGCTGCTGTAGCGAGACCTCATGGGTGGACGTTGAAGTCACCACCGCCGGCAACGTGTTCCTGAACCTTGGTTGGCATGTCGGGATCCCGATCCCAAGTCACACTGATCTAGCATGTAACACATCATATCACTTTTTGGCCTCACACACGGTATCCCCACGGGTGCCACCTTACCTGGCTCGGGACCGTTTCCGCAATTTGGCTCACGTATATGATAGTGTCACTAGCATCCATATGACAGAGAACCGGGGCCGACATGACTAGTCGTAAACCCAAGGTGGTACTAACTTACAGGGACATGCATACATGACCCAGCAATGCACGTGTCGGTCATCAACGTATGAACCCAAGTCGTAGCAAGCTACATGGACTTAAAGGAACAACGCATGACATTTCCCCGAAGGGACAGACACAGGAACAAAGAAGGACACATGCTGATCATCCCATGTGTTCAGGAGCAGTAGCAAGCTACCATGGCTCAGTGGAAGCACTAGGAGACATTTCCCCATAAGAGAGACTGCCAAGAATAAACAACTAGATTGTCGGATCCCACACATACCAAGCATTTCAAAATCATACACACAATATGCTCGATATGTGCAAATACAACATGGCATCACAACAAAACTCTACAACTCAAAGTATTTATTCATAAGGCTCCGAAGAGTCATACATAGTAAGAATTACAATCATGGGTCACATGACCCAACATACAGAGCATACAGGCAATGGAAACATAAACATGTCTGGGTACAGACATCTGAAAAGGAAGAAGGCTTTAGAGCCTGACTATCTACAAGACCCTCCCAAGGGTTCAAGATCATAGCTGAGGTATCAAGCTAAACGTCAAAGTCCACGCTGAACTCCTAGTGAAACTAAAGTCTCTCGGGAAAAACATAAATCAAGCAAAAGTGAGTACAAATGTACCCAGCAAGACTTAGATCCACTACTAGGGAAAAGCCTAGTAGTAGCGCGAGTTTTTGGCCTACTAGTAGCGCGGGTCACAGCGCCCAACTGTCAAGTCAAAATTTGGAAAATTCCAGGGGTCATTTGACCTTTTAAGATATTTAAGTGATTTTCTAGCCATCTAATGACCGTAATTCAAATTTGAACTACATGTACATGCAACAGCTAACCATAACGGTTTGAAAAGTCATATTTTGTGTACTTGTTTGTGATTTAATTCATTGTACAGTAAATTTGAAGGAATTTTCAAACATATTGGTCTAACGGCTATGACACAATTAAGCATGGAGTGCCATGGAATTTAAATACCAAAAAATAAAAAAAAGATCAGAAACACATGAATCCTTGCTTGATGTAATGTCGTTGTTGGATTTCGGGTTCGGGCAAAACCCTCAAGGTTCTAACACTGGGGTGCGCACGAAGATATCTCCCTCCCCCTAGCTCGCTCACTCACCACGATCTCAAAGCTCAGCACGTCAAACTCAAAGAACAGGGGACACAAGAGTTGTCGGCGTTCTGGGAACGGGGGTCCCCAGACTTGCCTGCCTGCGGCCCACAGCGTGGCTAAGCAGCAGGCCGTACGGCCCATCTTCATCAACAAGGCATCGAAGACCCTCACGAGGGTCCAAGCATTGCGAGGGGACGACGCAAGACCTCCCCTAGAGTAGCCTAGCTAGGCAGGCTCACAAGGAGCGGAGATATCAAGGCGGGGCAAACCTCACGAGGCCCTCGTGACGTGAGCAATGACGCACGACACCAGGCGGGCGCCAGCGTGCGCAGCGTCCTTATTTCCTCTTTGGTGCTAAGGAGGCCAGTGCAGGCGAGGAGTACCGAGGCATCAGGCAAAGGTTGCTATATTGGATCAACGAGACCAAGACCGGCAGGACGGCAAGACGGAGGTCATCATGGAGCCCAAGACGGCGTCACCACCAGAGCTTTTCCCAGGCGAAGACCGCTTTTGTCAGGATACCTTGTACTAGTTGTCCCCCTTCAAACCTGCCCGCCGTTGTTGGCTCCCTTCCCGCTCATTACTTGGGAAGTGGACCAGGGCCTATATTAGTAGAGCTAGCCACCATAGTAGGGGCATCTCATCTTAGCTTGATCCAACCCGATCGAGAGCCTAGCCACAAGAACACCTCAACCTCAGGAGGCTATTCTTCCCTTGTACTGTTCATCATCAGCGGCAATCCACCACCACCACGCTGGAGTAGGGTATTACACCACAACGGTGGCCCGGACCAGTATAAACCTCGTGTCTTTTTGTGTTGCGAGTTCGCCGAGTTCGTCCGTGAGATCTTAGCGAGCTAGGGCGTAGATCGGTAGGAGGGAAAGACTTCGCGAGCACCCCAGTGTTCGAACCTTAAGGGTTTGCCGGAAACCCACATCCACATTTGGCGCGGCAGGTAGGGGTGCGCCGTAGTTCCCTTCCATCAGTTTGTTGCTCCATCGCTCCGTCGTCTCCATGGCGGACGCTCGCCATGCTCGAGCTGAGCGTCGGGCTGCCCTCACCGCCCGCGTCGCTCAGACGGCTCCTGTCGGCGGGCCCCCTCGTCGTTCTCCGTCTCCTGCCGCCAACGCCGCCACCGGCCCGGTGGGGAACAAGCAGCAGGCGTCCTCGCTGCATCCTTCGGTACGGCAGGACGGCCGCACCGCTACTCCATCGCTGACCCCTGTTGGTTCTTCGTCTCACGCCCGCCGCGCTCCCATGGAGGCACGGGCCGTGCTCCTCGCGGCGAACGAACTCCTGCATTATCGCCCCGTCGACGACCTCTACGAGGAGTGGCTCGACCGCGTCGCCGAGCTCGTCCGCGCCGTAGGGGGCTCTCCGGCGCCATCCCACTCTCTGTCTCCCCCTCAACCAGCCACGGGCGACGAGGCTCATGGCGTGCCTCCACCACCACAGCCCCAAGACGGTGCCTTGGCACCAAGGCGCGCGGCTCCGCGACGTGATCTGCCGCGCCCGGTGCCCGCGCGCGAAGAGAGAAGCTGTCAAGAAATCCCGCGGCCGCGAGAAGCTGCGCCTGCACTCCCTGCGCCACCTCGTCAAGAGCGCACACCACCCGTAGCGGCGCAGTGCGAACCTAGTCAAGACCAAGCTCCACCTCCAAAGCGAGCCCCGGCAACGACGGCCGGCTGCTGCGCCTTCACACCCGAGCTGCATAGCGTCGCCTGGCCAGGCAAGTTCAAGCCAGATCTACCTCCTCGCTACTACGGCACCGCCGACCCCGTGGAGTTCCTACAGCTCTATGAGCTGAGTATCGAAGCGGCCAACGGCGACGAAAAAGTCATGGCGAACTGGTTTCCCATGGCTCTCAAGGATGGAGCCCGCTCCTGGCTCCTGAACCTGCAGCACGGTTCGATCTCCTCCTGGGACGAGATGCGCGACCGCTTTGTCGCCAACTTCCAGGGCACTCGTGACCGCCCACCGGCCGCGGGTGACCTACGCCGCATCAAGCAACAACCAGGAGAGACCCTCCAGAAGTACATCCAGCGCTTCAACAACACCCGCCTCAAGATCCCCAAGGTCACGGACGAAACCATCATCTCCGCGTACTCAGACGGCGTCCGTGACGTCAAGATGAAGGAAGAGCCCACCATCCACGAGGAGCTCTGCACATCTCAGGAGCTGTTCAACCTGGCGACCAAGTGCACAAGAGCTGAGGAGGGGCGCCTCTCTCTCCTTGAGCTGCCAGCCGAGGGCGCGGAGGAGAAGAAGGCCAAAGCCAAGGACGTGAAGTGCAAGGAGGCAGTTGTGCTCGCAGCGGAGCCCGACACCAAGCGGGGCAGACATCAGCCCGAGTCATCCAAGAACGGCAGACCGTTCTGCACCTTCCACAACCTGAACACCCACCACACCAGCGACTGTCAAGAGCTCAGAGCCATATGGGAAGGACGCTACGGTCGACGCCCCGAGCGCAACGACCGGGGCTACGGCCGCGGAGGAGGATGAGGAGGTGGACGCTGGGATGACCGTGGCCCGCGCCAGGAGTGGGGCGACTGGCCTCGTGAGGACCACTGGCAGGACCAACCTCGCGAGGGCGCCTGGAGGGACCCGCCTCGTGAGGATCGCCCCCGGGCAACATTGGTCTTCCCCCGCTGCCGCCACCAAGAAGAAACGACGACCACCACCAGGACGAGGGGGCTGGGGGCTTCCAGGAGCCGTGTGCAATAGCCTGCATCTTGGGCGGCGCCCAGGCCCGAGCCTCTCAGCGCATCTTCAAACAGTTCGCTCGCGAGGTGAACGCGGTGCTCCCCAAGCTCGAGCCCACGCGCCTGCTCAGATGGTCCCAATGCGCCATCACTTTCAATTTGGCGGATCAGCTCAAGTGCGCAGCCACCACTGGTGCCCTCCCTATGTTGTGCTCTCCAGTCATCAGCAATGTGCAGGTCACCAAGACCCTCATCGACGGCGGCGCAGGGCTCAACGTCCAGTCCGTCGACACGTTCGACAACCTCCAAGTGCCATATGAACAGCTCCAGCCAAATAAGCCTTTCTCAGGAGTGACCGACGGCTCCACCACACCGATAGGGCAGGTCCGCCTGCCTGTCACCTTCGGGGAGCACAAGAACTACCGCACCGAGCTCATCGACTTCGACGTCGCGCACATTCACCTGCCGTACAATGCCATCCTCGGGTATCCAGCCCTGGCCAAGTTCATGGCAGTCACTCATCATGGCTACAACGTTCTCAAGATGCCAGGAAGCGGAGGAATCATCACGGTCCCGTGTGAAGAGAGGGATGCGGTGTGCTCCCTTGAGCGCGCCTTGCAAGCCGCAGCGATTGACGACCCCGACAGCAGAAATGAAGGCCTTCCGGAGGCCATCCCCAAGAAGAAGCTGTCGCGCTGCGCAGGACCTCAAGAGGATCGCGTCGCGGTAGGAGCCTCATCAGGATCAGCGCCCGCTCCAGGGGCGCCTCCCTCCATCGCATTGGAAAGCACGCCCGGTGCTCTCCTTGGGCAGGGCTCGGGGGCTCTCTTCGGGAGGGCCTCAGACCTTGCCAACCTCACGAGGGAGGCACTTGGGCACCACTTGGAAGCATGCTTCACGGCACGTGTTCCTCAGGAGAGCACAGGGCAAGGAGTGCCCACCACTCAGGAGGTCATCACCAAGACCACTCAGGAACTGCAAGATGCAAGGGCCATGCGCGGCGACAACCGCTCACGAGGGGCAGCTTCGCATCCTGGCGAGGATGCTGGGCTATGTGTCTGCATTGACGTCCCCGGGCTCAACAGGGCCGCATCTCAGGAGTGTTGCTGGCCTTCGCGTGTGGGCTGCTGTGAGGGCCCGCCGCACAACTACGTTCGCATGCCCTTCGGCTTGCCGAGTGTGGCGTCAGCCTATCAACGCGACCTGCGGCGTGTCCTGGCGGCTCAGGAAACCAGGTACCGCGCCGTCCTGGAGAATATGGAGACGGTCTTCAGGGAACCTCTTGAACCCCCAGAGCCTCCCGAGGCTCAGGGTCCCGGTGGCTCATGAGGAGTCATTTCTTCAACGCGCGCCTTCAGCTGCACCAACTCTACTTCGTCTATAGAACCAGGTGACATCTTCCAAGCTCGTTTAAGCTGGGAGCGCCCCTCGGGCTGCATTATTCCCAGGCCACATGGGTCCGTCCCTGTGGCATGTATCCCTTTTGCTTATGTCTTTAGCTTACCTTGTTGGGGGCGCCCCTCGGGCTGCATCATCCCCAAGCCGCTCGGGCCGGACCCGGTGGCATGTATCTTCCTGCATTTATCCATGTTGATTTGCTTCCCATGCTTAACTTGCCAACTGCTACCACCTGCCTAATCATCGCCTCCCTTGGGGCCTCCACACAGGCACGACGCCGATGCATGGGTCCGTCCCTTCCATGTCGACAAATCTGAGCGGTCGAGCTCTGGCTCGCGGCACGCCCCGCGCACATCACCTCACCAGGCCCTCAGTGCCTTCACCTCATCCAGAGCAACCAGCGGCAGGCTGACAGCCATAACGGCAAACCATATTTCTTCTTATGCCTGTTCACAGGGATCCTGTGGGAAGGATAGCAGGCAGCACCGCGAGTCTCCTTTTCTCTCGTGCAATTCGCTTGTGCGTTAAAAGGGGGGCTCCTGAGCATCGCGACTCAGGAGCTCTTACTGGCTCTCCAGCCCTCACCCCCTGGCCTTGACCACGGCATCGCGACCTTGCATACCAGCGGCGGCTGAGCTCACTCGAGGGCCAGGACCTGAGGACGTAGAGCACTAAGGAGAGCATGAGGGGAGGGAAGCTCGTATGGGCCGGCCTAGCTGTGCCACCCGAGTAGGCGCGCGGCCCTAGCGCAACGTCGAGAGTTGCCACGAAATCAACAAGATAAGTCCCGCACTCGGATCGGCTAAATGTTTGGGCCTAATGGTCACTCACGCCTTGCCGGAACCCCGTTGCTTCCACGTCAACTCCCTTTCTCGCCTTACCATGGCTGCTTGAGCGCTAAGGGGGACCTCCTGAGCATCGCGCCTCAGGGGCTCTTACTGGACCTCGGGCCGCACACCTCTTGGCCTTGACCACGGCACGCGACCTAGCATACCAGTGACGGCTGTAGCTTGCCTGGGGACCGGGACCTGTCAGCGTAGAGCAACAAGGTATCGCAAGGAAAGAAAGGGGAGACCGAGCCTTAACGGGACATGCGTTCACCTAATTCTCATAACAAGGAAGATAAGTTCAAAAGACATTGCAGATCCTTACAGGCCCTCATGGGGTGATTCATGGTTCTTCGCAGGAAACAAAAGCTGATACTAAGGGGAATCCTATCTACATTCTTCCGTGGCGGACGCCATCATCAAAAGTGGGCCACTGAAGGCCGGCGCCAACCCCATCCAGATCAGCGGCGGCGAGGGCCGGACGGCGCAGCTTTGCTCTGAGCGCGGCGAGAGCTCGGGGGCACGTAGCTGTCGTCGCTCGTCTCCGGAGTCTCGTAAAGCTCAGGAGAGCTACTGGACTCCCAAGGGCTGCTGCTGCTAGAGTGGCCGCGAGCGGGACGCGCGTCAGCCTCGTGCTCCTCTCCGGGGCAGCACTCCAGGCGGCGGCCCTCAGCATCGAAGACCTTGAAGAAGAGCATGGAAGCTCCATCATACTCGAAGTGGATCGCAAGGGCGCCCCTCGTGCGGCAGACCCGCGCGATCTCGTCCCAGCCACGAGTCATGAAGATCTTGCCGGTGGGGACCGCTTCGATCTCCGGTCCGGTCGCCGGAGCGCTGCAGTCGGCGTGCTGCAGCCAGAGCTCGAGAGGCCCCCTCGGCGGCATCACGTCGGAGAAGAACCGCAGGAAGCGGATCCAGGATCTTGGAGGCATCGGCGCCCACAGCACCAACTCACGCGAGGAGTCAGCGGCGTGGATCCTAGGGGCGATGGCATGCGTCGCCGAGGCGCGGCGACCCCGGATGCAGTGCGGGCAGCGCTGCTCGTCACTTCGTCCTCCCGAGCCCTCGGCTCGGTCGTACAAGGGTAGCGGGTACCCCAGAGGAGGCCGCTCGCACCAGGGCCTCGACACCACCTGCATCGCCGCTTCTTCACGGCGACGGATCGACCTCTTATTCGGCGGAAGTGGCCCCGGATCATCACGGGGAGCCTTTCCTTTCTCTTCAGCAGAAAACCTTCTGATGGGCGCCATTGTTGTCAGCAGTGGAGCAAGGAGGAAGAAGCAAGAAAGCGAGGAAGAGATGAGCGACGGGGGCTCCGCCCCCCTCCCCATTTATAGCAAGAGAAGGCCAACCGGCGTCTCCCACGATCGCAGGTAATGATGGTTTTCCTTGCATGTCACAGGGACTTGTCAGGTCATGCAGTCGCCGAGGCAGTGTGGGGAAGCGGAGACGCCCACGTCCAATCAACCGCCTTGCGTCAACCGAGGCCGCAGGCTTTAGGGGCCCGCGGTGCTCCGAACTTGACCCTTGGCTTCGCCGCGAAGCCAAGCCCGGGCACACCTTGGGCCCGGGGGCTACTGTCGGCGTTCTGGTAACGGGGGTCCCCAGACTTGCCTGCCTGCGGTCCACAGCGTGGCTAAGCAGTAGGCCGTACGGCCCATCTTCATCAACAAGGCATCCAAGACCCTCGCGAGGGTCCAAGCCTCGCGAGGGGAGGAAGCAAGACCTCCTCTGGAGTAGCCTAGCTAGGCAGGCTGACGAGGAGTGGAGATATCAAGGCGGGGCAAACCTCACGAGGCCCTCATGACGTGAGCCATGACGCACGACACCAGGCGGGTGCCAGGCGGGCGCCAGCGCGCGCAGCGTCCTTATTTCCACATTGGTGCTAAGGAGGCCAGCGCAGGCGAGGAGTACCGAGGCATCGGGCAAAGGTTGCTATATTGGTGCAATGAGACCAAGACCAGGAGGACGGCAAGACGGAGGTCATCGTGGAGCCCAAGACGGCGTCACCACCAGAGCTTTTCGTAGGCGAAGACCGCTTTTGTCAGGATAGCTTGTAGTAGCTGTCCCCTTCAAACCTGCCCGCCGTTGTTGGCTCCCTTCCCGCTCAGTATTTGGGAAGAGGACCAGGGCCTATATAAGTAGAGCTAGCCACCATAGTAGGGGCATCCCATCTTAGCTTGATCCAACCCGATCGAGAGCCTAGCCACAAGAATACCTCAACCTCAGGAGGCTGTTCTTCCCTTATACTGTTCATCATCAGCCCAAGAGGCAATCCACCACCACCACACTGGAGTAGGGTATTACACCACAACGGTGTCCCGAACCAGTATAAACCTCGTGTCTTTCTGTGTTGCGAGTTCGCCGAGTTCGTCCGTGAGATCTTAGCGAGCTAGGGCGTAGATCGGTAGGTGGGAAAGACTTCGCGCGCACCCCAGTGTTCGAACCTTAAGGGTTTGCCGGAACCCCACATCCGACAAGTTTTTAAACTGATTCGGGCCACTGATGTGGTGTAATACCCTACTCCAGTGTGGTGTGGTGGATTGCATTGTAGGCAGGGGATGAACAAGTAAAAGAGAAGAACAGCCTCCTGAGGAGAGGTGTTCTTGAGCTCGGTGAGCTTGTGTGGTTGAGGATGACCTGAATGATCCATCCCTTTGCTAAGGTGGTGGCTAGTCCTATTTAGAGAGGCCTGGGTCCTCTCTCCAAATGTTAGGGGGGAAGGGATCCCATAACGGCCATTTTGAAGGGGGCCAGCTAGTACAAGCTATCCTGACAAAAGGTGGTCTTCGCCTGCCAAAGGCTCTAGTGGTGACGCCGTCGTGGGCTCCGCGATGACCTCCATCCTGCCGTCCTACTGGTCTTGGTCTCGTTGCACCAATGTGGAAACCTTTGCCTGATGCCTCGGGACTCCTCGCCTCCGCTTGCCGCTTTAGCACCAAAGAGGCAACGGGTACTCTGCGCCCGCTGGCGCCCGCCTGGCCTTGGTCGTCATGGCTCACGTCACGGGAACATCACGAGGTGCCCCTCGCCTTAATCTCTCTGCTCCTTGCGAGCCAGCCTTGCGAGGCCGCCCCTGAGGAGGCCTTGTGTCGTCCGCCTTGCGAGGCTCGGCCCCTTGCGAGGGTCTTGAGTGTTTGCTGGGGAAGATGGGTCGTACCAGGCCGCTGCAGGAGCCACGCCGTGGACCCCCGTTCCCAGAACACCGACAGTAGCCCCCGGGCCCAAGGGGCGCTCGTACTTGGCTTCGAGGCGAAGCCAAAGGGCAAGTGCGGAGCACCGCGGGCCCCAAGCGCCTGCGGCCTGGATTGACGCGTGGCGACTGAAGGGACGTGGGCGTCTCCGCTTCCCCATGCTGCCTCGGCAACTGCCCGACTTGACGAGTCCCTGGTGCATGCAGAGAAAACCATCATTACCTGTGATCATGGGGGTCGCTGGTTGGCCTTCTCCTACTATAAATGGGGAGGGGGCGGAGCCCCCGTTGCCCATCTCTTTCCTATTCCGCTTGCTTCTTCTTCCTTGCTTCATTGCTAGCAACGACATCCATGGCGCCGGTGAAGAGGTTCTCGGCCGTAGAGAAGGGGAAGGCCCGCCAGGAGGGGACCGGCTCGCCACCACCCAAGAGGGGACGCGGTCGCCCAGGCAATCATGTCACGACCCCTACCGTGGCCCCTCACGGCTGTGGCGGCGCCTCTTCGATGGAGGGGCGCGCCATGGTTGCGCGGCCTCCCCGTCCGCGCTTTCACTTGGCGGAGGTGCTGCCGGAGTTCGTCGTGTGGTCGGAGAACCTGGTCGGCACCTGGCTTCAGCTCTCGTGCTCCTTCGCCGGCTGCAGTCAGACGGCCGCTGTAGCAAGGCTTCGTGGGTCGCAGTGGAGGTCTCCGTCGCGGGCAGTGCAGCCCTGGCCCGCGGTTGGTAGACGTTCGCCCGCGCGCGCGACCTAGGCAGGCGGTGCCCCCTCCACTTCAAGTATGACGGTGATGCGACCCTCTACATGATGGTATTCGGGGAAGACGGTCGCCGCATCGGACGCTGCCCTGAGAACAACGACGGCGGCGAGGTGCTCGGCCTTGGAAACGACCATGATGAGGGTGAAGGTGCACTCGCCCTCGACGCCAGCCGCGGTTCGCCCAGCTACGGTAGCCCCTGCTCCGGTGACAGCTCTAGCAGCGGTGGCTACGATCAGCCGCCACACCGCCATGCCTGCTTCGAGGGCGGTAGCGGGTCGTCTCGTCGTCGCGCCCCAGTGAAGCGCGAGGAGGGCTCTGGCTGAGCCCAGGAGGGCGCCGAGGGCCTACCCTCGCGAGCCGCTGTGGGGGCGCGCTTCGCTTTCGTTTTGTTCTTTCCTTTCTTCCTGCATTTCAAAAAGAAACAAGTATGGGGCCCTGCGAGGGCGTCTAACTAACCGTGATTTCCAAGTCGCTATGTTAAGTTTATTGTTCCTGTGTCGTGTTGTGGCATTCGTGCTTCATGTAGGTGCAGGGGAATAACTTAACTTGGTGAGCCCGAGGCAGTTTCGCATCTCGTGGTGCGGCTTCCGGGACCTGCTGACACCTCCCATCCACCGGCTCAGGAACTGTTGACCTCGGGAGTCGCCATAAGGCTACAGAATTTTGTTAGGTCATCCGTTGGGTGCTTATCCTTCTCAGTGCGAGGCCCCAGCCATGGGCTAGTCATGGCCTGCTGCACCACGTCGCGGTACCCGTGAGGCACGGACTTAGGAGGGAGCGCCAATCACGAGCTCAATCGAGGGCGCCTTGCAAAGATTAGGAGAGCCGGAGCTTTCGAGCGACAGAGCTTCTGCGAGGTGTGTTCGCGGATGGGCTAGACCAACGTGCGCACACACCTACCGAGCCCCCGCGTGAGGCGCGCGAGGGAGAGCGTCGGGCAACTTCCGCGCTCCCAGGTGTAAAACAAGGAAGGAGCGAATAGGCAACAAAAGGGAAGGAAAAACCATCCGACCAATCGATAGAGAACACCAGAAATCCACATTCCATAAAAGGGGCGAACCAACTAAAGAAAGCAAATGAAAAGCTGCATCCGGCACCTAGTCTAGTCTTCTCACCAGCACGGAGCTAAGTGCTGCCACTAGGATGTGGGAGGGAGCCCCCGAGGCCCGAGGGCGGCACTCGTGAGACTCCGGGGCTTGTACAGCCCCACTCATTATTACGTGAGAGTGTCACGAGCGGAGACCTTCACAGGCGCTGGGCCTTGCTTCATGGGTAGACCTTCCGAAGGTCCTGGATGTTCCAGGCGTTCTGGATGGGGACCCCATCCTGCGTCTCCAGGCGCACGGCACCAGGCCTGGAGACATGGGGAACCCTAAACGGGCCCTCCCACATGGGCGACAGCTTATGCAGCCCTTCCCTGGAGAGCACCCGCCTTAGGACGAGGTCGCCCACTTCAAGCGACCTAGAGCGGACACTGTGGCAGTGATACCGTCATAGTGCCTGCTGGTATCTTGCCGCTCGGAGCGTGGCTTCATTGCGGCGTTCCTCCCCCAACACAAGGTCCATCCTCCTCATGGCGTCCTGCTACGTCTCATCAAACGCCAGGACCCACACGGAGCGATGCTTGACCTCGTGAGGGCGAACCGCTTTTGCTCCGTAGACGAGGAAGAACGGGGTCTCGCCTGTTGGCTTGGTGGAGGTGGTGCGGATGGACCACAGCACAGACTGGAGCTCGCCGTGCCAGCCCCTGCCGCAGGCCTCGAGCTTCTTCTTGAAGGTCCTGGTCTTGAGGCCTCTCAGGACTTCCGCGTTGGCGCGTTCGGCCTGGCCATTGCTCCTGGGGTGTGCCACCGAAGCGTAGCAGATCTGCGTTCCAAGGTTAGCACAATATATCATGAAGAGATTGCTAGTGAACTGCGAGCCGTTGTTGGTGATGATGCGGTTGGGGATCCCGAACCGGCTCACGAGACCCTTGATGAACCTGACCGCCGATCCGGCCGGGTTGGTGTGGACGGCTTCCACCTTCGCCCATTTGGTGAACTAGAGGTAGCGGTAGCCCCCAGGTGCTCGAGGGAACGGGCCTAGGATATCCAGCCCCCAGACTGCGAATGGCCCCGAGAGCGGGATGGTCTGGAGGTCCTGAGCTGGCTGATGGATCTGCTTGGCGTGGAATTGGCAGGCCTCGCAGGACCTCACCAGCTCGGTCGCGTCGTTGAGTGTCGCGGGCCAGTGGAACCAGCGGCGGAATGCCTTACCGACAAGGGTGCGCGACGACGAGTGATGCCCGCAGTCCCCGACGTGTATGTCAGCTAGCAGCTCGCCCCCTTGCTTCCTGGAGATGCACCACAAAGAAACATCATTTGGTCATTTCCTGTAAAGCTCACCATCCTGAATGCAATATGCCGTAGCCTGCCGAGCTACACGCTCTGCATCCTCTACTTTCTCCGGCAATGCTCCTTGCACCAGGTATTCCTTGAACTCCTTGGTCCAGCACCCCTCCTGAGGTTCGAGCGCCAAGAGCAGGCGTGCTCCCAAGGTCGGGCCGCAGGCCGGGGCTCCCGAGGTAGGTGGCTTGGGGAGTTCCTCCTGAGGCGGCGCCGGCCCGGAAGGCGGAGGTGCTGCCAAAGGCTTGAAGAGCCATTCTTCAAAGATACCAGGCTCTTGCACTACTAGGGAAAACCCTAGTAGTAGCACTCGTTTAATGCCCACTAGTAGCGCGGAACACCGCGCTACTAGTAAGGCGCTACAGCTATTCCTTAGCAGTAGCGCGTGCATTACGCGCTACTGCTAGGACATATAGCCGCAGCGTTTGTTCACTCCCGCGCTACTGCTAATATAGCTAGCAGTAGCGTGTTTACTCTCCATCGCTACTAGTATTCTTTTTCTCAATTTTTTTTTATTTTTAGTGTATTTATACGCCGTTATACAAATTTTGGTACAATACCAATTATGAGGTTGTTATATCAATATGTCCATAACAGTGTGTCAAATGAAGGTGGATTAGGTTCAAGTGGAGGCAACATGTGGTGCATGTCGAAAGTATACTACTAATCCAAACTTGATCTAGTTTGGACTAGTAGTACTTCGATGTGCACCACATGTTGCCTCCACTTGAATCTAATCCGCCAACACAAGCTATTTAATCATCATCATAGTCATTACCACCAACAGGCTATTTAATCATCATAGTCATAGTGTAGCACACATCATCATCTTCAAACTCATTCTAGCTAGCTAATCACCACCAACACTAGCTGCGGTAGCTATCTAATCACCACCAACACTAGCTATTTAATCATCATAACTCATTTCTAGCTAGCTAATCACTCCTGCTGCTCTCTCTCAGGTAAAATAACATAAAACATGTGTAGGACTCCTGCTTCATCAAGTTGGAGCATGCAGATGAACCTGTCTCCGAATCGTGGGTTGCGCTTCTGATTGCTGCCCCCTAGTACTTCTCTACGATCATTCACAATTTTGCTCCAGTCATTAACTATTAAGCATTCCTCGCTATTAGGAATCCTAAACGCACTAAAGTGCATTGTAGGAAATCTTGGCCGTAAGCTAACAATTCTCATGCAACCTTTAGTCTCGATCCAATGCGGCACAACATTCATCGGGAGTTCCTGTTGAAGAACATCATATAGTAACATACTTAGCAATGAAGTTTAGCTTAAAAAATAATGTATGCAAAAGATGCACTGAGGACAAAGAGTAAAAATCTTACCATCTTTCCTAAATAGATGTTACCGTAGTTCAGTACGAACGCTATTGGTCGCACGTTTTGAGTACTAAGATTTTTAAGTCCAGAAAATAATTTGTCTTGACAGTATGAAGATGCTCAAGCCATGAAACATAATGACCTATCTCCTCGCAGTTTAGTTCAGCCTTAGGATAGTGGATGGTCATGTCTACCAAGCGCCGGACATGTTTGCTTGAATGGAAATAAGCTGTCAATAGAAATTAGTTGTCAACTAGTTTTGAATAAACAATATCGAAGACATAAATATGGTTGAGAAACTCACATAACGGTACAACTGGAGGCGTCTACACATCGACCCAGATGTCTTTATTACCTTCAATATCATCTTCGGGACGAATATCAAAGGTGATAAACATATCAGGCACAAATGCATAAGCCTTGCATAGTGCTTACCAAGTTTTAAATTCAAAATAGGTGTAGGTGTCTGCGTTGTATAATTTTGCGTGGAAAGTATAACCATGCTCGGTCTTCAAGTTAACTCTCTTTACCTCCATAGTAGTTTTCATAGGACTGAAACCTATCTTATCCAAGACAAAAACTCTTGCATGGCAGGGGATACGCTAGTAGAATAGTAAAAGATTTAAATTATAAGTTGAAGCAGATGTCATGCTTAATTACGAAAAAAGACTTGTCGTTGTGACTTACTGTATCCACTTCGAAGTTCTCGTCCATCTTGATGTTGAAGCGCCTATCATCATCTGGGAAAATTCTGTCGCACAGGCTGCGCTCGTCTTCGCAGTATTCACAAATACCGAAATCCTTTTCGTCATCAGACATTTCCTATGTTCATAGTTGAAACATTAATTGAAAATCGATCGAAGGCAACTACCAGGATACTCAACACACAAATCCGGGGCACTCGGTATTTCCTACATATTCTGGCACAAGTCATGCCAAAATTCACGGAAAAATCCGGCATGACCTTTGCTAAAATAGGACATATCGAGCGCCTCAAATTTGCCGGAACGGAAATGAATCAACACTCCGGCAAAACATAGGCCACTCGGAGGTATAACCGGCAAACATGACCGGCCATTTGGGCAAGCACATATTCTATTTGAGCAACACAAGATATACATTTCAAAATATCTTATAGGACTCATATTGACAAGAGCATTCAATAAGCAAAACCAAATCGTAAAATAAATAAGTATTCAAATTAGCATGCATTCAATAGGCAAAAGTAAATCATCTCATGCGTCCGTACATCATTGAATATTATCACTAATACATACCGAATAGTATCATACATATAACATCACTAATAAAACTAAAACCCTAGCGCACGACGGGTATCGGCGCGTGCGGTGGACACCCAAAGAGAAGGAACCATCACAGGATCATAGCTCCAGTGAGATCCCTGGAGAACCTGCCAGGTATTAGAGAACCTGTGCTCCAATGCAAACAAGAAGCGACAACCGTGCGCGTTCTCCTCCCTGACATGGTGACGTACCACCTCCGCGAGGTCCTCGAGCCTCTGGACCGTCACTGGCCCACGCGACCGCCACCAAAGAAGGTTCGGGTCAACGACGGGCTGACTCCTCACCAAGCTGCGCCCACCGGTAGGTAGCGCCACCCAGTACCAGCCCGACGGAGCCCAGTCCCAGACATGGCCCATCTTGTCGGATCACGGGTTCCGGCAAAACCCTCAAGGTTTGAACACTCGGGTGCGCGTGAAGATCTCCTCCCCACCGATCCATGCCCTAGCTCTCTAAGATCTCGCGGACGAACTCGACGAACTCACAACACAAAGACACAAGATTTATACTGGTTCGGGCCACTGTTGTGGTGTAATACCCTACTCCAGTGTGGTGGTGGTGGATTGCCTGTTGGGCTGATAATGAACAGTACAAGGGGAAGAACAACCTCCTGAGGTTGAGGTGTTCTTGTGCTTGGTGAGCCTATGTCGGTGAGGAATCGATGCTTGAGGTTGAGGTGTTCTTGTGCTTGACGAACTTGTGTGGGTGAGGACTCGATCATCCCTACTGTGGTGGCTAGCTCTACTTATGTAGGCACAAAAGAGGAAACAAGGACGCTGCGCGCGCTGGCGCCCGCCTGGTCTCAATCGTCATGGCTCATGTCATGAGAACCTCGCGTGGTTTGCCTTGCCTTGATCTCTCCGCCCCTCATCAGCCTGCCTGGCGAGGCCGCTCCTGAGGAGGTCTTGCGACGTCCGCCTCGCGAGGCTTGGCCCCTCGCGAGGTTCTTGAATGCCTTGTTGATGAAGACGGGCCGCACAGGCCTACTAGCTCAGCCACGCCGTGGGCCGCAGGTAGGCAAGTCTGGGGACCCCCATTCCCAGAATGCCGACAGTAGCCCCCGGGCCCAAGGCGCGCTCGGGCTTGGCTTCGAGGCGAAGCAAAAGGTCAAGCACGGAGCGCCGCGGGCCCCCAAAGCCTGTGGCCTCGGTTAACGCGTGGCGGTTGACTGCACGTGGGCGTCTCCACTTCCCCATGCTGCCTCAGCAACTGCCCGACTTGACAAGACCCTGTGACATGCAAGGAAAACCATCATTACCTGTGATCGTGGGGGGCGCTGGTTGGCCTTCTCCTGCTATAAATGAGAAAGGGGGCGGAGCCCCCGGCGCCCATTTCTTCCCGTTCCGCCTGCTTCTTCCTCCTCTGTTCTACTGCTAGTAGCAACTTCAATGGCACCGATCCGAAGGTTCTCAGCTGACGAGAAGGGGAAGATTCCCCTCGACACGTCGGCGTTGCTTCCATCGAAGAAGAGGTCGGTCCACCGTCGCGATGCTGCGACAATGTAGGTGGTGACGAGGCCTTGGTGTGAGCGGTCTCCTCCTGGGTATCCACTGCCCTTGTACGCCCAAGCCGGGGGCTCGGGAGGAAGGAGCAACGAGCGTCAGCCCACGCACCGCAGCCAAAGTCGACGAGCTGCGGCGACGAGCGCCGTCGCTCCTGGAGTCCATGTCGCGGACTCCTCACGCGAGCTTGTGCTGTGGGCGGCGATGCCCCCAAGCTCCTGGATCTGCTTCTCGCGCTTCTTCTCTGATGTGATGCCGCCGAGGGGGCCTCTCGAGCTCTGGTTGCAGCATGTCGACTGCGACGCTCCGACGACCGGAGCAGAGGTTGAAGCAGTCTCCTCCGGCAAGATCTTCATGACCCGCGGCTGGGGCGAGGTCGCGAGGGTTGCCGTGCGGAGGGCGCCCTCGCGATCCACTTCCAGTACGACGGCGCCTCCACGCTGTTCTTCAAGGTCTTCGACGCGGAGGGTCGCCGCTTGGAGTGTTGCCCGGAAGGGGAGCGCCAGTACGAGCCGCGCCCCGCTCGCGGCTACTCCAGCAGCAGCGACTCTTGGGAATCCAGCAGTTCTCCCGAGCTCTACGAGACCCGGAGACGAGCGACGACAGCCACGTGCCTCGGAGCTCTCGCCACGCCCGGAGCAGGGCCGCAAAGTCCGACCACCGCCATCGCTGATCTGGATGGGGTTGGTGCCGGCCTCCCGCGGCCCACTGTTGACGATGCCATTGGCTGCGGCGGTGTGTAGATAGGATTCTCCTAGGTTCTCGTCTTTTGTTCCCTGCGAGGAATTGAGAAGTACCCCGTGGGGGCGTGTAAAGAGTCTGCAATGTCTTTTGTTGATATTATCCTAATTATGGAAGCCTTGCGAGCGCAAGTCCTGTTTATCGTTGGTCTTCCTTTCCCAATCTCGCGACAACTTGTTGCTCTATGCTAAGAGGTCCCGGTCCCCAGGCAAGCTTCAGCCGTCGTTGGTATGCCAGGTCGTGTGCCGTGGTCAAGGCCAGGAGGTGAGCGGCCTGAGGTCTAGTAAGAGCTCCTGAGGCGCGATGCTTAGGGGGTCCCCTTTAGCACTCAAGCAGCTGTGGTAAGATAAGAAAGGGAGGCGACTTTGCCGCAACAGGGCTGCGGCGAGCATGCCCCCTAGGTTCCAACGATTGGTTGATCTGATCTCGTGACTTATCTTGGCGGTCTAGGGTCGATTCCTCGTGATGCGCCAGACCTGTGCGCAAACGTCTGCCCCTTCCAATGCTCTCCTTTGTGCTCTATGTCCTCAGGTCCCGGCCCTCGAGCGAGCTCAGCCACCGCTGGTATGCCAGGTCGCATGCCATGGTCAAGGCCAGGGGGTGAGGGCTGGAGAGCCAGTAAGAGATCCTGAGTCGCGATGCTCAGGAGCCCCCCTTTTAACATGCAAGTGGATTACTTGGAAGAGGTGGGAGCTCGCGGTGCCTCCTGGTGTTATCCTCGTGAGATTCCTGCGAGCCAGCACAAGGAAGAACACGATCTGCCGTTATGGTTGCCGGCCTGCCGCTGGTTGCTCTGTGAGGGGGTGAAGGCACTGAGGGCCTGGTGAGGTGACGTGCGTGGGGCGCGCCGCGAGCCAGAGTTCGACCACTCAGGTTTATCGACGTGGCAGGGACGGGCCCGTGCACCAGCGCCGTGCCGGCGTGAGGAGGCCCCGTGGGAGGCGACGATTGAGCAGGCAGTAATCATAGGTAGGTTAAACATGAAAGCAGCAGGCTTAAGTAAATGCAAGGGAGATACATGCCACTGGGTCAGGCCCGAGCGGCTTGGAGATGATGCAGCCCGAGGGGCGCTCCCAACAAGGTAAGCTAAAGACATAAAAAGGGATGCATGCCACAGGGACAAACCCACGTGGCCTGGGAATGATGCAGCCCGAGGGGCGCTCCCAGCTAAATGAACTTGGAAAATGTCACCTGGTTCTGTTGACGAAGGAGAGTTGGGGCAGCTGAAGGTGCACAGCGAAGAGGTTGCTCCTCACGAGCCACCGGGGCCCTGAGCCTCAGGAGGCTCTGGGAGCTCCGGTGGTTCCTTGAGGACTGTCTCCATCTCCATCAGGACGGCATGGTGCCTGGACTCCTGAGCCACTAGGATGCGCCGCAAGTTGCACTGGCAGGCGGACGACACGCTCGGCAGGCCGAAGGGCATGCGAACGTAGCTTTGTGGTGGGCCCTTGCAGCATCCCACGCGCGAAGGCCAGAAAGGCTCATGAGAAGCGGCCCTGTTGAGCCCTGGAATGTCGATGCAGACGCGCAGCCCGGCATCCTCGCCTAGATGGGGATCTGCACCTCATGAGTGGCGGTCGCCGTGCATGGCCCTTGCGTCTTGCAATTCCTGGGTGGTCTTGGTGATGAACTCCTGAACGGTGGGCGATCCTTGCCCTGTGCCCTCTTGAGGGAAACGTGCCGCGAAGCACGCCTCCAAGTTGTGCCCGAGCGCCTCCCTCGTGATGTGAGCAAGGTCTGAGGCCTTCCAGAAGAAAGCCCCCGACCCCTGCCCGAGAAGGGCGGCAGGCGCGGCTTCCTATGCGATGGTGGGAGGCGCCCCTGGAGCGGGCGCTGATCCTGACGAGGCTCCGGCTGCGACGCCACCCTCCTAAGGTATTGTATGGCGCATCTGCTTCTTCTTCTTGGGGATGACCTCAGGAGAGCCCTTGCTGAGGGGTCGTCGATTGCTGCTTCGTGGAAGGCACGCTCGAGGGAGCACACCGCATCTCTTTCTTCACGTGGGACCGTGATGATCCCGCTGCTTCCCGGCATCTTGAGGACATTGTAGCCGTGATGGGTCACCGCCATGAACTTGGCCAGTGCTGGATACCGGAGGATGGCATTGTACGGCAGAGGATGTGCGCGACGTCGAAGTCGATGAGCTCGGTGTCGTAGTTCTTGCGTCCTCCGAAGGTGACAGGGAGGCGGACCTGCCCTATCGGCGTGGTGGAACCGTCGGTCACTCCTGAGAAAGGCTTGGTAGGCTGAAGGTCATATGGCACTTGGAGGTTGTCGAATGTGTGGACGGACAGGACGTTGAGCCCTGCGCCGTCGTTGATGAGGGTCTTGGTAACTTGCACGTTGCTGATGACTGGGGAGCAAAGCATCGGGAGGGCGCCAGCGGTAGCAGTGCACTTGAGCTGATCTGCCGAGTTGAATGTGATGGGGCACTGGGACCATCTGAGCGGGCATGTGGCTTCGAGCTTGCGGAGGACTGCATTCACTTCACGAGAAAACTGCTTGAAGATACGCTGCAAGGCTGGGGCCTGGGCTCCGCCCAAGATGCAGGCGATAGCACGCGGTTCCTGGAAGCCCCCAGCCCACTCGTCTTGATGGTGTTCGTCATTCCCTCTTGGTGGTGGCGGCAGCGGAGGGAGTCCAGCGTTGCATTGAGGACGATCCTCACGAGGTTGATCCCTCCAGGCGCCCTCGCGAGGCTCATCCTGCCAGCAGTCCTCACGAGGCCGGTCGCGCCACTTCTGGCGCGGGCCACGGTCGTCCCAGCGTCCGCCACCATGTCCTCCTCCTCGGCCATAGCCCTGGTTGCCGTACTCAGAGCGCCAATCGAAGCATCCTTCGTGAATGGCTCTGAGCTCTTAACAGTCATTGGTGTTGTGCATATTCAGGTTGTGGAAGGGGCAGAACGGACGGCTACTCTTGGATGACTCTGGTTGGTCCATGCCATGCTTGGTGTCTGGTTCCGCTGCGAGCACGGCTGCTCCATTGCGCTTCACGTCCTTGGCCTTGGCTTTCTTCTCCTCCGGGTCAGCGGTTGGGAGCTCGAGGAGGGAGAGGCGCCCCTCCTTAGCTCTTGCCCACTTGGTTGCCAGGTTGAACAACTCCAGGGATGTGCACAGCTCCTCGTGGATAGCGAGCTCTTCCTTCATCTTGACGCCGCGGATGCCATCAGAGAACGCAGAGATGATGGCCTCGTCCGTCACCTTGGGGATCTTGAGGCAGATGTTGTTGACGCGCTGTATGTACTTCTGGAGGGTCTCTCCCGGTTGCTGCTTGACGCGACACATGTCACCCGCAGCCGGCGGGCGGTCGCGAGTGCCCTGGAAGTTGGCGACGAAGCGGTTGCGCATCTCGTCCCAGGAGGGGATCGAGCCCGGTGGCAAGTTCAGGAGCCAGGAGCGGGCGCCATCCTTGAGAGCCATGGGAAACCAGTTCGCCATGACTTTCTCGGCGCCATTGGCCGCTTCGATGCTCAGCTCGTAGAGCTGCAAGAACTCCGTGGGGTCGGGGGTGCCGTCGTAGCGAGGAGGCAGATCCGGCTTGAACTTGCCTGGCCAGGCGACGCTACACAGCTCGGGGGTGAAAGCGCGGCAGCCGGCTGTGCTCACCGGGGCCCGCCTTGGGCATGGAGCTTCGTCTTGATGGGGTCTACGCCCTGCCGCTACAGGTGGCGCGCGATCTTGCCGCAGCAGCCGGTCCTGGCGCGGTGGTGCGAGGAGCGGCGGAGCGTTTTCTCACGGCGGAGGGACTTCTTGACAGCTTCTTTCTTCACGCGTGGGCGCGGGACGCGGCGGGTCGCGTCGTGGAGCCGCGCGCCTTGGTGCTAGGACACCGTCTTGGGGCAGAGGTGGTGGAGCCGTTCCATGAGCTACGTCGCCCGTAGCTGGCGGAGGGCGAGGCGGAGAGAGGGACGGCGCAGGGGAGTCCTCACCCACACAAGCTCGGTGGTGCGGACGAGCCAGTCCTCATAGAAGTTGTCCACAGGGCAGTAGCGTAGGAGCTCATGCGCCATGAAGACCGCGGCCCGCGCGTCCATGGGAGCACGGCATGCATGAGACGAAGAACCAGCCGGGGTCAGTGATGGAGTGGCGGTGCGGCCATCCCGCCGCACCGAGGGGTGCAGCGAGGATGCTTGCTTCTCATTCCCCGCCGGGCTGGTGGCAGCGTTGGTGGCAGGCGACGGGGAACGACAAGGTGGCCCACCGGCAGGAGCCGTCTGAGCGACGCGGGCGGCGAGGGCATCCCGGCGCTCAGCATGAGCGCGGCGAGCGTCCGCCATGGAGACGACGGAGCAACGGGTCGCGGAGCGACGGAAGGAAGCTTCGGCGCACCCCTACCTGGCGCGCCAAATGTCGGATCACGGGTTTCGGCATAACCCTCAAGGTTCGAACATCGGGGTGCGTGCGAAGATCTCCTCCCTACCGATCCATGCCCTAGCTCTCTAAGATCTCGCGGACGAACTCGAAGAACTTGCAACACAAAGACACAAGATTTATACTGGTTCGGGCCACCGTTGTGGTGTAATACCCTACTCCAGTGTGGTGGTGGTGGATTGCCTCTTGGGCTGATGATGAACAGTACAAGGGGAAGAACAGCCTCCTGAGGTTGAGGTGTTCTTGTGCTTGGCGAGCCTGTGTCGGTGAGGTATCGATGCCTGAGGTTGAGGTGTTCTTGTTCTTGGCGAACTTGTGTGGGTGAGGACTCGATCATCCCTACTGTGGTGGCTAGCTCTACTTATATAGGCCCTAGTCCTCTCCCCAAATATTGAGCAGGAAGGGAGCCAACAACGGCCAATTTGAAAGGAGATAGCTAGTACAGCTCATCCTGAGAAAAGCGGTCTTCGCCTGCAAAAGGCTCTAGTGATGACGCCGTCTTGGGATCCATGGTGACCTCCGTCTTGCCGTCCTACTGGTCTTGGTCTGGTTGCACCGATATGGAAACCTTTGCTTGACGCCTCGGTACTCCGCACCTGCGCTTGCCCCTTGGCACAAAAGAGGAAACAAGGACGCTACGCGCGCTAGCGCCTGCGTGGCACCCGCATGGTCTCGATCGTCATGGCTCACGTGACGAGAACCTCACGAGGTTTGCCTTGCCTTGATCTCTCTGCCCCTCGTGAGCTTGCCTGGCGAGGCCGCTCCTGAGGAGGTCTTGTGTCGTCCGCCTCGCGAGGCTTGGCCCCTCGCGAGGGTCTTGAATGCCTTGTTGATGAAGACGGGCCGCACATGACTGCTAGCTCAGCCACACCACGGGCCGCAGGTAGGCAAGTCTGGGGACCCCCGTTCCTAGAACACCGACACATCTGGACAAGCAGGTGTCCTCCCCCGAGTCGACAACGACGAGGATGCGGGATAGGCATCGTCGACGTCGATGCGGGAATAATTGCTTTAACTAAAAAAATAACAACAAATGTGACATGTTGAACTAGTTCTATTAATTCAACTAGTTCTTTCTAAAAATAAACTTTTTATAAATAAAAATAAACTAGTACCTAATTAGTACCTAGTTCTTACTAACTAATTAGTACCTAGGAACTACTGCCCTAATTACCATCTAATTTGATGAACTTAGGGGTGGAAAGTGGTAGCGAATATTCCAATTATCCAACTTAAAAGTGAAATAAGTGGTCAAATTTTACTCATTTTATTATGCATTACAATAGTGTTTATTCATCATGTAGGAAAATATCATCTAAGAAAACATCCGAGCCGCATCCGTATCCGATAACATCCGCATCTGATTCGTTTCCACCCATATATGAACCCTAACAAATTTGATGCAACTAAAATTTGAAGAACCCAAGGCAGAGGTAGGCGAGGGGGAGGAGCAGGCGTGCTCACCTCGGGTGCCTGCGGCAAGGGAGGGCCAGGCGGCGTCGAGGCCGGGGTTGGGGCTCGGGCACGCGGCGGAGGGTGGCGTCAAGGTCGGGGGCGGCGTCGAGGTCGGGGTCGGGGGCGGCGTCGAATCCGGGATCAGGGGCGGCGTTGAGGGTGTGCGGAGAGCGACGGGAGAGCGCGGCGGCCGACGGGCAACGGCGGCGGCGGCAGCGGAGGAGTTGGATTTGGGGGAAGTGGCCGGGGGGGAACGAACCGCGCGGTTAAGTCAAAAGTAGCAGTATCTCGTTCCGGGAAGTGCGCTACTGCTAAGTTAGTTATAGCGCGTTTCCGGGTATGCGCTACTGCTATTCCTTTCTCTTTTTTTTTCCCTTTTTTCATTTATTTTTATTTACATTTTACTCTTTTCCTTTCTCCTTTTTCTATTTCTTTCATTTTCATTTACTTTTCTATTTGCTTTCCATTTAATTTTATTTCCTTTAGCAGTAGCGCCTTTTTGCGTAAACGCGCTGCTACAAACCAACTAGCAGTAGCGTTGTTCGCAGTAGATCGCTACTACTATGTGTAGCCTATCGGCTAAGCCGTGGAAATTTTAGTAGTAGCGCCTTTATCTTCAGGCGTGCTACTGCTACAACTGTATCTGTAGCGCCGTTTACATCAGCGCGCTACTGCTACTTAGCACCAGCATGCTTTTTTAACACGCTCTACTGCTAAAGTTCTGTGTATAAGGTTTTCCCTAGTAGTGTTGGGGCTGGCGCTTGGATGCCCTCTTGGCGATGTCGTCGGCCTCCTTGTTGGTGCCCCGGGGCACGTGCTGCAGTTCTAGGCCCAAGAACTGATTTTCCATTTTGCGCCCTCCGCGAGGTATGCCTCCATGTGCTCGTCCCTCGGCTCGTATACCTTGTTGGAGAAGTTGACGAGGAGTTGCGACTCGCCCCTGATGGTGAGGTGCTTCACTCTCAGGGCCACCGCAGCTTTAAGGCCAGCGATGAGACCTTCGTACTCCGCGATGTTGTTGGAGACCTTCTTGCCCTGCTGGAAGCAGAGCTGCACTGGATAGTAGAGCTTGTCCTGAGTGGGCGAGATGAGCACGGCTCCAGCCCCCGCGCCCTGGCATGCGAACGCGCCATCGAAATACATGACCCAGCCATCTGGCACTTCACTTTCTGGCGAGAGGGATCGGTCCTCGTGTGCTTCAAGCCCCGGGCTGTCGGTCCATTCTGCCACGAAGTCGGCGAGCGCGGCTCCCTTGATGACTCTGGTTGTGCTGAACTCCAGCTAGAGTGATTGCAGCTCGATGTTCCATTCGGCGACTCTTCCAGCAACGTTGGGGCTCCGAAGTACCCTCTCCAACGGGTAGGCCGAGACAACCTTGATTGGGTGACCTTTGAAGTAGTGACGCAGTTTGCGCGAGGCCACCAAGAGTGCGAGCAAGAGCTTCTGAGGCATGGGGTACCGTGCCCTCGCATCCCGCAGTACCGTGCTAACGAAGTACACTGGGTGCTCGACGAGGGCGGGAGCATCGATGGAGCCTGGGTCTGCTGGAGGTTGGGGCATGTCCTGAGGTGATGGGACCCCAGGAGCCTGGTCGCCCATTCGGGCCTCTACAGGCCCGAGAACGCTGTCTTGCTGGGCCTGATCATTTGTTGTTGTTGGTGCAACCTTTGCAGTATCCTCTTGGTGCCGTATCACTCTGGCCGGAGGTGCGGCATGGCGAGACTGGCTCTTGGCCTAGCGCTCTTCCAGGACCGCCCCTAGCGCCGTGCTGGCGGAGTAGGGAGTGGCAGCAAGGTAAAGGACCAGGGGCTCGAGGGGACGAGGTGCCACCATCACTGGAGGGTTGGTCAAGTATCTCTTGAGGTCTTGAAATGCCAGGTCGGCCTCCGGGATCCACTCGAACGGGCCCTTCTTCTTCATCAACATGAAGAATGGCAGGGCACGCTCCCCCAGCTTGGAGATTAAGCGCCCTAGCAAGGTCACGCAGCTCGCAAGCTTCTACATCTCCTTGAGAGTTTGTGGTGGGCTCATGTCTTCTATCGCCTTGACCCTCTCCGGGTTAGCCTCGATCCCCCTGTGGGATACGAGCAAGCCCAGCAGCTTGCTGGAGGGAACATGAAACACACACTTCTCTTGGTTGAGCCTCAGGTCCACCTGGCGCAGGCTTGCGAAGGTCTCCTCCAGGTCCTGAATGACGGTTCTCACCTCCCAAGATTTTACCATGATGTCATCGACGTAGGCTTCAGCGTTTCTCCCGAGCTGCTGACCCAGGACGATGTGCATCAGCCGTTGGAAGGTCACACCCGCGTTGCGCAGCCCGAATGGCATGCAAGTGTAGCAGTACACACCACACGGGGTCAGGAAAGCCGTCTTCTCCACATCCTCCACTGCCATCTTGATTTGGTGGTAGCCCGAAAATGCGTCCAGGAAGCACAGCAGGTCGCACTCGGCGGTGGAGTCGACAATCTGGTCGATGCGCGGAAGCGGGTATGGGTCTGGGGGGCAGGCCTTGTTGAGGTTGGTGAAGTCAACACACATGCGCTCCTTCCCGCCTTTCTTTGGCACGACGACGGGGTTTGCCAGCCACTCCGGGTACCGGACCTTGCGAATGACACCTGCTGCCTCCAGCTTGTGGGTTTCCTGGACGATGAAGGACTGCTTCTCCGAGGACTGTCGGCGCGCTTTCTGCTTCACAGGGCGCACATTGGGGCACACCCTTAAGTGATGCTCGATTACTCCTCTCAGGACCCCTACCAGCTGCTTGGGCTCCCAGACGAATACCTCCTTGTTTGCGCGCAGGAACATCACCAGCGCCTCTCCTTGGTCCTAGTCGAGGTTGGCGCCTATGGTGAAGGTGGCTCCCGAGGACCCATCCTCCTCAACCGGTACCTGCTTTGTTTCGGCTCGATCCTGAGTGAACAGCTGCTTCTTTTTCGCCGGTGCGACCCCCTTAGCCGGGTGTGCCGCCGCGGCAGCCTTGAGGGCAAGCTTGGGAGGCCAATGGTGAGGACGCCCTTGCTCCCTGGCATCTTCATGAGGATGTAGGCTGGATGAGTTGCTGCCATAAATTGAGCCAGGGCCGGGTACCCGAGGATGGCGTTGTATGGGAGGCCAATGCTGGCGATGTCGAAGTCGATGAGCTCGGTGAGGTAGTTGTCGCGAGTGCCGAAGGTCACAAGTAGGAGGATCTGCCCCGGGGGCTGGTGGAGCCGCCGCCGACTCCGGAGAAGGGCTTGGTGGGATGAAGCCATTCATGCAGCACATGGAGCAAGCCGAAAGCTTCCATGGAGAGCACATTAAGGCCGGCCCCGCCGTCGGTGAGGGTCTTGGTGACGGCCACGTTGCAGATGGTGGGCGTGCAAAGCATTGGGAGCACACCCGAGCTGGTGGTGGTGATGAGGTGATCCCCCGAATCGAAAGTAAGGTCGGCCTTGGGCGCCGCCCAACCCGGGGGAGCTCCTTGCTGCATGGAAGCGGCGCCGATCTGGCAGAAAACTGCTTGGCGTGACGGTCCGAGGGCGGTGCTTGCGAGCCGCTGAGGAGGGCAGCGATGGTGATGGGCGTTGGTGCCACGAAGCGCGCGACGAAGAGGCCGCGCAGCTCCTCCCAAGATGCCACTGAGGATCCCGGGAGGGTGAACAGCCAGGCGCGCGGTGCGCTAGTGAGGGCCATGGGAAACTAGTTGGCCATTACCTTGTCGTCACTCCCGGCCTCCAAGACGGCCTCCTGGTATGCCAGCAGGAAGGCCAACGGGTCCGCTGCGCCGTCGTAATGCGGCGGCATCTCTGGCTTGAACTTGGGCGGCCACTGCACCCGCCGCAAGGTGGGGGCAAAAGCTCTGAGCCCCCTGGTGCTGTTGTGGGTGTCCGTCGTCCCAGCCGGAGGAGTGATGTCTACTACGCAACCTTCTTCTTGTAGACGTTGTGGGGCCTCCAAGTGCAGAGGTTTGTAGGACAGTAGCAAATTTCCCTCAAGTGGATGACCTAAGGTTTATCAATCCGCGGGAGGCGTAGGTTGAAGATGGTCTCTCTCAAACAACCCTGCAACCAAATAACAAAGAGTCTCTTGTGTCCCCAACACACCCAATACAATGTTAAATTGTATAGGCGCTAGTTCGGCGAAGAGATGATGATACAAGTGCAATATGGATGGTAGATATAGGTTTTTGTAATATGAAAATATAAAAACAGCAAGGTAACTAATGATAAAAGTGAGCGTAAACGGTATTGCAATGCTAGGAAACAAGGCCTAGGGTTCATACTTTCACTAGCGCAAGTTATCTCAACAAGAATAACATAATTGGATCATATAACTATCCCTCAACATGCAACAAAGAGTCACTCCAAAGTCGCTAATAGCGGAGAACAAACGAAGAGATTATGGTAGGGTACGAAACCACCTCAAAGTTATTCTTTCTGATCGATCTATTCAATAGTCCGTAGTAAAATAAGATGAAGCTATTCTGTCCGTTCGATATATCATAGAGTTCGTACTAGAATAGCAACTTAAGACACAAATCAACCAAGACCCTATTGTCACCTAGATACTTCCATGTCACCTCAAGTATCTGTGGGTTTGATTATATGATATGCATCACACAATCTCAGATTCATCTATTCAACCAACACAAAGAACTTCAAAGAGTGCCCCGAAGATTCTACCGAAGAGTCAAGACGAAAACGTGTGCCAACCCCTATGCATAAGTTCACAATGTTACGGAACCCGCAAGTTGATCACCAAAACATACATCAAGTAGATCACGTGAATATCCCATTATCACCACAGATAAGCACATGCAAGACATGCATCAAGTGTTCTCAAATCCTTAAAGACTCAATCCGATAAGATAACTTCAAAGGGAAAAATCAATCCATTACAAGAGAGTAGAGGGGGAGAAACATCATAAGATCCAACTATAATAGCAAAGCTCGCGATACATCAAGATCGTGCCAAATCAAGAACACGAGAGAGAGAGAGAGATCGAACACATAGCTACTGGTACATACCCTCAGCCCCGAGGGTGAACTACTCCCTCCTCATCATGGAGAGCGCCGGGATGATGAAGATGGCCACCGGTGAGTGATCCCCCCTCCAGCAGGGTGCCGGAATGGGTCTAGATTGGTTTTTGGTGGCTACAGAAACTTGCGGCAGTGGAACTCCGGATCTAGGTTATGTTCTGGGGGTTTCTGTATATATAAGACGTTTTGGTGTCGGGAACAAGTCAGGGGGGTCTTCGAGGTGGCCACGAGGTAGGGGGCGCGCCCAGGGGGGTAGGGGGCGCCCCCACCCTCGTGGGTGCCTCGGGACTCCTATGGCCCATCTCCGGTGCTCCGTGGGCTTCTTCTGGTCCAAAAATAATCTCCGTCAATTTGCAGGTCAATTGGACACTGTTTGGTTTTCCTTTTCTGCGATACTAAAAAACAAGGAAAAAACAGAAACTGGCACTGGGCTCTAGGTTAATAGGTTAGTCCCAAAAATCATATAAAATAGCATATAAAACATCCTAGATGGATAATGTAATAGCATGATACAATCAAAAATTATAGATACGTTGGAGACGTATCAAGCATCCCCAAGCTTAATTCTTGCTCGTCCTCGAGTAGGTAAATGATAAAAACAGAATTTTTGATGTGGAATGCTACCTAACATATTTATCAATGTAATCTTCTTTATTGTGGCAAGAATATTCAGATCCATAAGATTTAAGACAAAAGTTTAATATTTACATAAAAATAATAATACTTCAAGCATACTAACCAAGCAATTATGTCTTATCAAAATAACATAGCCAAAGAAAGCTCATCCCTACAAAATCATATAGTTTGGCCATGCTCCATCTTCGTCACACAAAATGCTCTCATCATGCACAACCCCGATGACAAGCCAAGCAATTGTTTCATACTTTAGTATTCTCAAACTTTTTCAGCTTTCACGCAGTATATGAGCGCGAGCCATGGACATAGCACTATGGGTGGAATAGAATATGATGATGGAGGTTGTGTGGAGAAGACAAAAAAGGAGAAAGTATCACATCGACGCGGCTAATCAACGGGCTATGGAGATGCCCATCAATTGATGTCAATGCGAGGAGTAGGGATTGCCATGCAACAGATGCACTAGAGCTACAAATGTATGAAAGCTCAACAAAAGAAACTAAGTGGGTGTGCATCCAACTTGCTTGCTCATGAAGACCTAGGGCATTTGAGGAAGCCCATTGTTGGAATATACAAGCCAAGTTCTATAATGAAGATCATGGTGCTACTTGGAAGCACAAGTGTGGAAAAAGGATAGTAGCATTGTCCCTTCTTTTCTTTTTTTTTGGGCCTTCCTTTTTTTATTTGGCCTTTCTTTTTTGTCTTTTTTTATTTGGCCTTTCTCTTTTTTTTCATGGGACAATGCTCTATTAATGATGATCATCACACTTCTATTTATTTAAATCTCAATACAAGAACAAAGTATGACTCTATATGAATGCCTCCGGCGGTGTACCGTGATGGGCAATGAATCAAGAGTGACATGTATGATAAATTATGCATTGTGGCTTTGCGACAAATACAATGTCAACTACATGATTATGCAAGGCAATATGACAATGATAAAGCGTGTCATAATAAATGAAACGGTGGAAAGTTGCATGGCAATATATCTCGGAATGGCTATGGAAATGCCGTAATAGGTAGGTGTGGTGGCTGTTTTGAGGAACATATAAGGAGGTTTATGTGTGATAGAGCGTATCATATCACGGGGTTTGGATGCACCGGCGAAGTTTGCACCAACTCTCAAGGCGAGAAAGGGCAATGCACGGTACCGAAGAGGCTAGTAATGATGGAAGGGTGAGAGTGCGTATAATCCATGGACTCAACATTAGTCATAAAGAACTCACATACTTATTGCAAAAATCTACAAGTCATCAAAACCAAGCACTACGTGCATGCTCCTAGGGGGATAGATTGGTAGGAAAAGACCATCGCTCATCCCCGACCGCCACTCATAAGGATGACAATTAAAGAACACCTCATGTTTCAAATTTGTTACACAACGGTTACCATACGTGCATGCTACGGGACTTGCAAAGATCAACACAAGTATTTCTCAATTTCACAATTACTCAACTAGCACGACTCTAATATTACCATCTTCATATCTCAAAACAATCATCAAGTCTCAAACTTCTCATAGTATTCAATGCACTCTATATTGAAGTTTTTATTATACCCATCTTGGATGCCTATCATATTAGGACTAATTTCATAACCAAAGAAAATTACCATGCTGTTCTAAAGACTCTCCAAATAATATAAGTGAAGCATGAGAGTTCATCTATTTCTTCAAAATAAAACCACCGCCGTGCTCTAAAAGGATATAAGTGAAGCACTAGAGCAAACAACAAACTACTCCGAAAGATATAAGTGAAGATCAATGAGTAGTCGAATAATTATGTAACTATGTGAAGACTCTCTAACATTTAAGAATTTCCGATCTTGGTATTTTATTCAAACAGCAAGCAAAACAAAATAAAATAAAGTGACGCTCCAAGCAAAACACATATCATGTGGTGAACAAAAATATAGCTCCAAGTAAAGTTACCGATGAACGAAGACGAAAGAGGGGATGCCATCCGGGGCATCCCCAAGCTTAGGCTCTTGGTTGTCCTTGAATATTACCTTGGGATGCCTTGGTCATCTCCAGGCTTAGGCTCTTGCCACTCCTTATTCCATAGTCCATCGAATCTTTACCCAAAACATGAAAACTTCACAACATAAAACTTAACAGAAAACTCGTAAGCTCCGTTAGTATAAGAAAATAAATCACCACTTAGG
This sequence comes from Triticum aestivum, assembly GCF_018294505.1. Taxonomy (NCBI): domain Eukaryota; kingdom Viridiplantae; phylum Streptophyta; class Magnoliopsida; order Poales; family Poaceae; genus Triticum; species Triticum aestivum. Next base: position 270,175,531 of record NC_057805.1, on the reverse strand, counting down.
TACTGTATTCCAACTTCTATGGTTCATACTCTCCGATACTACTCATAGATTCATCAAAATAAGCAAACAACACAATGAGAACAGAATCTGTCAAAAACAGAATAGTCTGTAGTAATATGTATCAAACGTATACTTCTGGAAATCAAAAAATTCCGAACTAAATTTGTGGACCTGAGGAATTTATCTATTAATCATCTGCAAAAAGAATCAACCTAAAAGCACTCTCCAGTAAAAAATGGCAGCTAATGTTGTGAGCGCAAAAGTTTTTGTTTTTTACAGCATGATCGCAAAGACTTCACCCAAGTCTTCCCAAAGGTTCTACTTGGCACAAACACTAATTAAAACATAAAACCACATCTAAACAGAAGCTAGATGAATTATTTATTACTAAACATGAGCAAAAGCAAAGAACAAAAATAAAATTGGGTCGCCTCCCAACAAGCGCTAAGGTTTAACTCCCCTAGCTAGGCATGATGATTTCAATGATGCTCACATAAAAGATAAGAATTCAAACATAAAGATAGCATCATGAAGAATATGACTAGAAAATTTAAGTCTAACCCACTTCCTATGCATAGGGATTTTGTGAGCAAATAATTTATGGGAATAAGAATCAACTAGCATAGGAAAGCAAACAAGCATAACTTCCAAACTTTAAGCACATAGAGAGGAAACTTGGTATTATTGCAATTCCTACAAGCATATATTCCTCCCTCATTATAATTTTCAGTAGCATCATGAATGAATTCAAAAATATACCCATCACATGAAGTATTCTTTTCATGATCTACAAGCATAGAAAATTTACTACTCTCCACATAGGCAAAATTCTTCTCATTCGGAATACTATAAATTGATTCCATATTAAAATAGTAATGTTCAGAAAAAGGGTAATCATAATCATGACAAGGTTTATAAATATAAACATCACTACTTTTTATAGCATAAGTGTCATCACAATAATAATCATAAGTAGCAACTTTGTTCTCATCATAATCAATTGAAACCTCTTCCAAGATAGTGGAATCATTACTAAATAAAGTCATGACCTCTCCAAATCCACTTTCATAATTATCAGAAAAATATTCAACATCCTCCAAAATAATGGGATCATTACTTCCTAAAGTTGACACTCTTCCAAACCCACTTTCATCAATATAATCATCATAAATGGAGGCATGCTTTCATCATAATAAATATTCTCATCAAAACTTGGGGGACTGAACATATCATCTTCATCAAACATAGCAACCCCAAGCTTGTGGCTTTGCATATCATTAACATCATGGGTATTCAAAGAATTCATACTAACAACATTGCAATCATACTCATCAATCACATATTTTATGCCAAGCATTCTTGTGACACCCAAAAATTTTATTTTGGTTTTATCAAAACCTTTATTTGATTTGAAGGAGGGTATTTAAATTTTTCTCCTAAAGAACTCTCCCTCTCAAAAAATTTTCTTTTATGACAAGTATTTTGTTTGGATTCACCCAAGACTTGGTCTTTGGCCTTGGAGGTTTTTCCATCTTATGTTGACTCATCACAAATGTTTTTCATTTGGGAAAGTTTTTGAAAATCTTTTTAAATAGCCCTATGGCATTTGGAGTGATCTTTTCCCTTTCAAAATCTCCTCTTGCCATGACATGAGTGGAAATCCCCTCCCAAAAGCCATTCCCCATCTTTGTGTCAAAATAAACTTCAAATCCAGCAAGTTGAACTTCCCCATGATTATTCTTCCATTTATTTCTAATCAAAATCTTTTTCTGTCCTCTACTTTGGCTCTTGGAGATTTACAAAGGAACTACCATTTCTCCTTTGAGTTTTGCCTCCAAACAAATTTCCCTCGCTAGTCCTTAGAACCCTCAACCAAGATCCATGAAGATCCACTGGTCTCCAGTTCAAAAATTTCAAATTGTGCTTGCTGCAAGTTTGGACCACATTGGTCAAATTTGATGAAATTCATTTGTTTTATCCTCCTAAAAATCTAAGAAAATTCAGGCAGCCTCTGGATGCATCGAGAGGTCACCTCACCAAGTCCCAGCTCCAGAAAAAAATTTCCTCATGCCAAATCATTTCGTCGAACACCTGAAGGGCACTGTTACTGTCAAGTTCAGTAAATTCAGAGGTGCAGTTTCAGTGGCCGATGTCATTTTCTTCATAAACCTATCTCGATCTCGCCAGTAGCCGCGGTGGCGCCTTGCGCCCGGTGCTTCCTTCTTATCCCTGCGCCACACGATCGTCTGGAAGCTTGCGGGCGTCGGCGACGAGCTGGTGGAGGTGCGCCTCCCCGTGAGCGACGGCAGCAGCGCCCTTTGCGGCTGCCAGAGAGGCGCAGCATTGGACGGCGCCGCCCAGCGCCGCCCAAGCCACCAGAGGCCACCGCGTGGCCATCCACTCACCCGTGCACGCTGCAGGTCCGTCGTCGTGAACTAGTAGGCGCGGAGCGCGCTCCCTACCGCCGCCGTGCCCGTACGGCCGTTCCGTCGAGGACCGGCGTATTACACCAAGCCCGACCGAGGTTTAGCGGAGGAACGGCACCAGTGATCCTCCACGATGATGCCTAGCCACCTAAACCCCCTGCCCAACCTCGGCCTCGTCGTAATTTCTCGCCGGCGTTATCCCGTTCACGGCCACCCCCTCGGATCGCCTATAAAAGGAGGTCCCGAGCTCGAACTCGAACCCGCACCACCTCTACACACCACCAGTACCACGCCAAGCCACTGGAAGAGCCCCGAGGGAGTCTTCTTCCCCAACTCCGGCCGCCTCGACCCGCTTCGGGATCCGGCTCGATTCACTCCAGTGCATGCACCCCTACCTCTCAGCTTATCCCAGTAGTCTCCTAATGCACCCACCTCTCTAACCTGCGCATCAATTTGGAATTTGCAGCACCCACCGGAGCATTCCACCATCGCCCGAACCACCGTCCGCCGGAGATAGTGTCGCCGTCGACGTGGTGCTCTCCGACGGCCAAGTCCACCACCCACCGACGCGGAAGAACACCCTGAACCCGTAGGTACCCTCCGATCACTCTGCCTCGCCGTGGTTCAACGCCGGCGACCACCGCAGCCTTCGGGCGCCGGCGAGCTCCGTTGAAGTTTTGAACCTAACGGGTGGGACCCCCCCTGTCAGCCTCTCTCCTTTCTCCTTCGAACCGTTTTATGAAAGCGCCTTCGGGCAAAATGTGTTTTCTCGCTGGGCTAACGTATTTCCTACCGAACCGTTTTCTTTTTTCTCAAACAAGCCCCTGGATCTTTTCTGTTTCATCACAGATTAGTCCTTGGACTAAAACCCTTATATCTTTTTAACAGAAGATGCTTTTTGATTGATTCTTTTTCTGTCAGTCTAGTTTTTTATAGTATTTATTTAGAAAAAATTTGGAACAATTTTTATACACGCAACGGTTTTCACGTTAGTATACGGTTTCGTTATACCGTAGGTTCCGGAGGAGGTGACGGAGCCGCGAACTTCGCCGAGCTAGACTCCGACTTCTCCGAACCAGGCAAGCATGTTTGAACCTTTGATATAATGAGTGTTTTGCATGTTTGCTTGAATGGTTTGTGCATGGCATATGAGCATCGGTGAGTATTACGTTGCATGCAAGGCAACTAACCGTGTGCTTCGAAGTTACTGTGATCTTTGATGAGAGATGACCTGATCATGTGGTGACATGAAAGGAAGTAAGATGGTATTGTTGTAGCATGCCAGTCTTACGTCATCCGATAAACTCCGACATTAACGTGGACTGATCCACGTTACCGTTCTTCCCCTTTCGTGCTGCCACATGTTTTCTGCAAAGAATACGGTTTAGTAAGTTGCTAACCTCTTTCCTTGTACACACCAAATAGAGGGGCCGGGATGAGGGTTCCATGGCCCTGGATTAAAGCCAGTCATCCGGTCAGGGGGCATGGGTGTTTCCGGTTGGGACCGAGAGGGGGGCACCCCTTAGAGCGCACGGTATAAATTTGATCCCATGCTACGCGAGGTTGTAGCCTCCCCGTCTCAAGTTTTTTCTTGAACGTTCCTTGGGGTGATTCCTGGCAACGGAATGTTGAATGGGTGTGTACTGGTTAGATGTGTTTCTCCTAAAACACCGTAAACGGAACTAGTCCCCTGTGACTACTGAAATCCGTTGGCTGTGGTTAAATAGTACAAACTCTGCAGAGTCAAATCCTTCCGAGTCATCGTGTCCAAGGTCAAAGACCGTGGCCAGCATATCCATATCCATGTCAGTCCCCGTGTCAGTTTCCGTGGGAAATCCCCGGTGAACAAGCTTGAGTGGTAAACCCGGTTGAACGTTATTCCTGTGGATGGACTAACCTTTTATTTATCTCGTACCTGAATATTCCCTTGAAATGATTTAAATTCATGAGCTACTGAAATATTGAGTTATGAAATATAAGCCCTTTATGCGATGTCGCTCAGACGTCCGACTGTGGCACTCTTGTCATTTACTTTTGATATAAGCCCTTTATGTGATGTCGCTCAGACGTCCGACTGTGGCATTCTAGTCATTTACTTTTGATATAAGCCCTTTATGTGATGTCGCTCAGACGTCCGACTGTGGCACGTTTGTTATTTTACTTTTGATATAAGCCCTTTATGTGATGTCGCTCAGACGTCCGACTGTGGTACGCTCGTTATTTACTTTTGATATAAGCCCTTTACGTGATGTCGCTTAGACGTCCGACTGTGGCACGCACTGTCATTTATATCCCATTATAAGCCCTTTATGTGGTGTCGCCTTGACGCCCGACTGCGGCATTGTTATTTTATTTGTATCCTTTCGAGGAGTCATTCAGACACTCGATTGGCATTCAGTATTACATTGGGATTTCGGGAGGACTACCGCCCGACTTCCCTTTTAAATTCCCATGCATTGCTATCTCATTGTCTGAGTGCGCTTTATTAATCTGTTCATATGCATCATGTTTACATTTGTTATATCTTATGTCCAAACTATCTTGCGAGTACTTTCATAGTACTCACCTCGCTTGTTGATTTGGCCAGATGTTGACGAAGGTGATCCCATGGATGAAGAGTTTGATAGTGAGTCTGACGCCTAGAGGAGTCCTAGTCAGTCCCGTGCGATCCTGGTTTTCGGTCACTTGTATTATATACGCTTCCGCCACCCACAATAAGAAACATCGAGCCTCACCCGACGCTCGATGAGCTGTAAGATTTAGGAATCATGTCACCCACTTCACGGTGACATACCCACCACTTTTATTATGAGTCAGTAGTTATGCCACCATATTCGCCTTTATGTGTAATATCGGCGTGCTTGTAATAAATTGTTGAGCAGTCTCCGCTCAACCTTGTATTATATTTAGTACTCCTGGTTTTTCTTCTGTGATCAAGAAATTGTCTACCAGAGAGAAGGATTCTTCTCTACTGGTCCGTAAAAGGGATCGGTTTCTCAATAAACATTTTTATTGGAAAACCGATCGTGACAAGCTTGGTATCAGAGCCAGGCTGACTGTAGGAAGCCACTAGGTGCGATCGCTAATTGGTTATTAGCGTCTTTAGTGCTTTTTCAGCATTTTGCAAATGTAGCTATTTTTTGTTGGTCATCATAAATTTATGATTTGACTACTCAGAATTTTTGCCTACTTTTGTAGATGGCTGGCAGCGACTGCGAGACTCGGGTGTTCACTAATGTGCCCGAGGGGTTTGTCAAACTCCTCGTCTCCATCACCAAGCTCACGATCGGACCAGCGACTCGTCCGGAGTTCACGCTTTACCAGCACAAGCTCAGCGACGACGTGTCTATGCACCAGGCCGTGGTGCAATTCAAGGGAGGACGTTCTGCGTCTCGCGACTTATGTTTTGTGGGAAGGGCCATGCCTACGGAGAGGCATGCCACACAGATGGCCGCCCGGGAGGCGATAGCTCGCCTTCGGGATATTCATCCTTCGATGAAGACTCGTCGCTACCGCTACCTCCCATGCCATGTGCCATATACTTGTCACTATCCATTCTCCTGCCATACGGGAGAGTGAGATGAAGCTATCGAGATGCTTGTTGAGTATCTCAAAGCTCTGGAGGCAGCTTTCGACAACCTCGTGGATGATCTTGTGGCTGCCCGCATGGACTTAGTTCGGGGCTGTTCTGCCAACAGGAGGGAGCTTCTCCACATGGCACCGCCACTGACGTTCGTCTCGTCCTCAGCATCCTATTCACCTGCCATTTTGGCCACCGGTCGCCGTCTGCCTTCCACTGAGGAGTTCGACCAGGTCATTGCTCCTACTCCAGTCAGAGCTGCACCGCCTACCGCACCCACACCACCGCCAGTCGCACCCGCGCAATCTCCTCAGTGCAGTGCTACGCGCCTGGAGCCTATTAGGGAGGAGGTGGAGGTTGAGTCTCCTGCACCGCTGGGTCTTACCCTCGGCAGGGGGAAGGACATCTTCACCATCTCCGACTGAGTGCGCCTAGTAGCCGCGCGATGTGTCTGCATGTATGATATGTTTTATATGTACATAAGTTTGTAGTAGTTGTGTGCGCATCATGTAGGATCCCGGAGGAGTGTGCTAGCCTAAATAACATGTCAGGAGTGTGTACGCACATCCTGAGTGATGTATCGTATGATTACGTATCGCGTGTAAGATATGTACTGAGCAGTCCTTCTCTGTGCGCAATCAAATTTTTTTTCTTGAAAAATCTTGAGGTCTTTGAAATTTTTGTCGTTGCAAAATTTTCCTTGTGCCGCACAGTTCTTCTCATGAGTTTTGCAAAAATATACCCCAGAGTGGAAAATGTCTCGTCCGTCGACTCATTCCATGCCAAATCCACCAGAAGAAGTTTATGAAACACAAACAAGCAACAACTTCACACAGGGGCAGTCTAGTCAACAGGACAGCGAGGCAGCCTTATCTCAAGTATGCCGCCTTTTCGAACAAAGCCAGCAACAGCACCAAGAAATGATGAATCACGTCATCAATATGGGAAATCACCGTGAGCCATACCAACCGCATTCCAAGTTGTCTGAACTACAGAAGACACGCCCTCCAACGTTTGCTCACATTGATAGGCCGCTTGAAGCCGATGATTGGCTTCGAGACATCGAAAGAAAGCTGATTATTGCGCAATGTTCAGATCATGAGAAGGTGCTTTATGCACCTCACTACCTCACTGGAGCAGCTGCCGCATGGTGGGAAAACTTCCTACACATGCACCCCAGTGAACATAACATCACCTGGGAGGAGTTTAAGGAAGGATTTCGTGGGGCGCACATCCCCAGGAGCATTATAAAGATCAAGAAGAGGGAGTTTGATGACCTCAAGCAGAGAGGCATGACAGTGACAGAATACAATAGTCAGTTTACCCAGCTATCTCGTTATGCCTACGATGAGCATATGACTGAGAACAAAAGGATGGAAAAAAATTTGGACGGCCTGGCGCCAGCACTAAAATGCCAACTGGTCATACACACTTTCCCAGATTTCAAAACTCTGGTTGACAAGGCCATTGCGTTGGAGAATGAGCGCCGTAGTCTGGAGGATATTCGTAAGCGAAAAAGGGACAAGACGACTCTTGCTCGCAACAACCGGAGCAAGACTGATGTTCAGAGGAATGAAGCGAGAAAATCCACGACTACTGCTCTAAGGCCAACCAGACAGTTTCATTCAAGGGACAAGGACTTCACGTACCGCCCAGGGGTCACTTGCTATGCTTGTGGAGAGGAAGGTCACTATGCCAAGTAGTGCCCAAAGCCGAGGAACTCGGCCCCCAAGCCGAACAATGGTGGGATTAATCCAGCCCCCAGGCGTAACAATTTCAACCCCAGCAACAATCACAAGAAAGGTCACCTGAACCATGTGACCAAGGAAGAAGCACAGAATGCCCCAGATATCGTGCTCGGTACGTTCCCTGTCAACACAATACCTGCCACGGTTTTGTTTGATTATGGAGCTTCTCACTCGTTCATTTCGAAGAGTTTTGTTTTGCAACATGGTTTTCCGATACTTTCTTTGGAAAAGTCTATGATCATCAAGTCCCCCGGGAATAAGCAGATCACTCAGAGTTACTGCCAAGGAGTGATTATTGAGTTTGAAGGACTAAAGTTTCAGGCAAATCTCATCGTGTTGGAAAATAAGGGACTGGATGTTATCATAGGAATGGACTGGTTAACCACCAACAAGGGATTTATTGACTGCTTCAATCGGACTGTAATCCTCACTCACCATCACGGCAAGACAATAAAAGTTACAGCTCAAGAGAGACCACGGTCACGGCAACCAAAGTTGAACAAAGTGGACATCTCGAATTTAGAAAAGTTCCAGTGGTGTGCGAGTTTCCCGATGTATTTCCTGAAGAACTACCAGTCATGCCACCAGACCGAGAGATAGAGTTCAACATTGAACTAGCACCTGGCACCACCCCCATTTATAAGAAACCTTATAGAATGGCACCCTCCGAGTTGGTAGAATTGAAGAAGCAAATAAAGGAATTACTGGACAAAGGATTTATTCGAGCCAGCTCCTCACCTTGGGGTTCACCAGTATTATTCGCCAAGAAAAAGGATGGGACACTGAGATTGTGTATAGACTATCGAGCTCTCAATATGGTCAACATCAAAAACAAATATCCGATGCCACGGATAAATGATTTGTTTGACCAGCTCGCACAAGCCAAGGTGTTCTCAAAGATTGATTTAAGATCGGGATATCATCAATTAAAAGTACGGACAGAAGATATCCCTAAGACAGCATTCACCTCCAGATACGGATTATATGAGTTCACAGTAATGCCGTTTGGACTGACGAACGCCCCCGCATATTTCGTCCACCTCATGAACAAAGTGTTTATGAAATTTATGGACAAATTTGTAGTGGTGTTCATTGATGATATTCTGGTATACTCAAGGACACCAGAAGAACATGCTGAACATCTCAGAATTGTATTGGGAGAATGAAGGAAACATCAATTGTACGCCAAATTTAGCAAGTGTGAATTTTGGCTAAGACAAGTTGGTTTTCTAGGCCATATATTGACCCAAGAAGGCGTGGCCGTAGACCCAGAAAAAGTCAAAGCCATACTTGACTGGAAACCACCAGCCAACGTAACAGATGTACGGAGTTTCCTAGGAATGGCTGGATATTACCGAAGGTTTATTGAAGGGTTCTCCACTGTGGCAAAGCCAATGACACAGTTACTCAAGAAAGACAAGAAATTTGTATGGACAGAAGCGTGCGAGAAAAGCTTCCAAGAACTCAAAAAGAAACTAACAACAGCACCGGTTTTGGTTGGGCCGGACATACACAAGAGCTTTGAAGTGTATTGTGACGCGTCCCGGAAGGGCCTCGGGTGCGTATTGATGCAGGACGGCAAAGTTGTCGCGTATGCTTCCAGGCAACTACGGAAGCATGAGGAAAATTATCCTACTCATGACTTGGAGCTAGCAGCAGTCATCCATGCACTCAAAGAGTGGAGGCACTTTCTGTTGGGAAATCGTTGTGAAATATATACGGACCATAAGAGCCTTAAATATATTTTCACACAACCAGAGCTAAATTTACGACAACAACGCTGGTTGGAATTGGTCAAGGACTATGATGTCGGCATTCACTACCATCCAGGGAAAGCAAATGTAGTGGCAGATCCTCTTAGTAGGAACCCCAGCTCAGGCAACGATAGTCCACCAAACTCGAGGCCTGAGTTTCAGCAGGAGTTCGCTAAACTCAACATGGTGATAGTCTCTGAGGGCAACGTATCAAATCTGGAGATACAGCCCACCCTAATGGAACAAATTAAGAAGGCTCAGCATGGACATCCCAGCATCGAAGGTATAAAGAGAAAAATGAGACTTGGCAAGGTTTCAGAGTTCGTCACAGACAATGAGGGAATATTATGGTACGGGGACAGACTTTGCATACCAAACATTGAGGAACTCAAGCAACAAATCCTAACCGAAAGCCACACTGCCCCATATTCAATCCACCCTGGAGGAACCAAAATGTACAAAGACCTTCAGGAATGATTTTGGTGGCACGGCATGAAAAGGGACATAGCCGCATTCATTGCTTGCTGTGATTCGTGTCAGCGCATTAAAGCTGAGCATCAAAAACCCGCAGGGCTGCTACAGCCAAACAGAATACCTGAGTGGAAATGGGACGAAATTGGAATGGATTTTATCGTCGGAATACCTCGATGACAACGCGGAAATGATGCTATATGGGTCATCACAGATAGGCTAACTAAGGTAGCACATTTCATTCCCGTGAAGACGACCTACTCCACTCAAAGGCTTGCTAAGCTTTATCTCTCCCGTATAGTTTGTCTGCATGGAGTCCCAAAGACTATAATATCCGACCGAGGCACTCAATTTGTCTCTAAATTTTGGGATCACTTACAACAAGCTCTGGGCACGCAACTAGCATTCAGTACAGTGTACCACCCCCAGACTGATGGACAAACGGAACACGTGAACCAAATCCTAGAGGACATGCTGAGAGCCTGTGTTCTCACCTATGGATCCAGTTGGGAAGAAAGTTTGCCATATGCCGAATTCGCGTACAACAACAGTTACCAAGCCAGCCTACAGATGGCACCTTTTGAAGCATTGTACGGACGGAGATGTCGTACCCCATTAAATTGGTCAGAAACAGGTGACAGTCGTATCTTCGGCCCAGACATGCTCAAGGAAGCCAAGGAGAAAGTTAAACAAATCAGGGACCGACTCAAGACAGCTCAAAGTTGACAAAAGAGCTACTACGATCGAAAACATCGTGAGGTCAGCTTTGAACCCGGTGAATATGTATACCTACGAGTGTCTCCTATGAGAGGCCTGCAACAGTTCAAAATCAAAGGGAAGCTAGCCCCAAGATTTATTGGACCCTTCTGTGTAATTGCACGAAGAGGCATAGTAGCCTACCAGCTAGACCTTCCCAAACAGCTGTCAGACGTCCACGACGTGTTCCACGTCTCACAGTTGAGAAAATGTGTAAGCAACCCGGAAAAGCATGTATCTCATGAGAGCATTGATGTGCAACCAGACCTCACCTACAGAGAGCGGCCAGTAAAGATATTGGAAGAGTCTGAAAGGAGGACCCGTCAGAAAACAACTAAATTTTTCAAGGTTCAGTGGAGCAATCACACCGAGGATGAGGCAACATGGGAAAGAGAGGATTTTCTTCAGGCAGAGTACCCACATCTATTTGAGGATCAACTGAAATCTCGGGGACGAGATTTTTCCTAAGGGGGTAGGTGTTGTGACACCCAAAAATTTTATTTTGGTTTTATCAAAACCTTTATTTGATTTGAAGGAGGGTATTTAAATTTTTCTCCTAAAGAACTCTCCCTCTCAAAAAAATTTCTTTTATGACAAGTATTTTGTTTGGATTCACCCAAGACTTGGTCTTTGGCCTTGGAGGTTTTTCCATCTTATGTTGACTCATCACAAATGTTTTTCATTTGGGAAAGTTTTTGAAAATCTTTTTAAATAGCCCTATGGCATTTGGAGTGATCTTTTCCCTTTCAAAATCTCCTCTTGCCATGACATGAGTGGAAATCCCCTCCCAAAAGCCATTCCCCATCTTTGTGTCAAAATAAACTTCAAATCCAGCAAGTTGAACTTCCCCATGATTTTTCTTCCATTTATTTCTAATCAAAATCTTTTTCTGTCCTCTACTTTGGCTCTTGGAGATTTACAAAGGAACTACCATTTCTCCTTTGAGTTTTGCCTCCAAACAAATTTCCCTCGCTAGTCCTTAGAACCCTCAACCAAGATCCATGAAGATCCACTGGTCTCCAGTTCAAAAATTTCAAATTGTGCTTGCTGCAAGTTTGGACCACATTGGTCAAATTTGATGAAATTCATTTGTTTTCTCCTCCTAAAAATCTAAGAAAATTTAGGCAGCCTCTGGATGCATCGAGAGGTCACCTCACCAAGTCCCAGCTCCAGAAAAAAAATTCCTCATGCCAAATCATTTTGTCGAACACCTGAAGGGCACTGTTACTGTCAAGTTCAGTAAATTCAGAGGTGCAGTTTCAGTGGGCGATGTCGTTTCCTTCAGAAACCTATCTCGATCTCGCCAGTAGCCGCGGTGGCACCTTGCGCCCTGTGCTTCCTTCTTATCCCTGCGCCGCACGATCGCCTGGAAGCTTGCGGGCGTCAGCGACGAGCTGGTGGAGGTGCGCCTCCCCGTGAGAGACGGCAGCAGCACCCTTTGCGGCTGCCAGAGAGGCGCGGCGTTGGACGGCGCCGCCCAGCACCGCCCAAGGCCACCAGAGGCCACCGCGTGGCCATTCACTCACCCGTGCACGCTGCAGGTCCGTCGTCGTGAACTGGTAGGCGCGGAGCACGCTCCCTGCCGCCGCCGTGCCCGTACGGCCGTTCCGTCGAGGACCGGCGTATTACACCAAGCTCGACCGAGGTTTAGCGGAGGAACGGCACCAGTGATCCTCCACGATGATGCCTAGCCACCTAAACCCCCTGCCCAACCTCTGCCTCGCCGTAATTTCTCGCCGGCGTTATCCCGTTCACGGCCACCCCCTCGGATCGCCTATAAAAGGAGGTCCCGAGCTCGAACTCGAACCCGCACCACCTCTACACACCACCAGTACCACGCCAAGCCACTGGAAGAGCCCCGAGGGAGTCTTCTTCCCCAACTCCGGCCGCCTCGACCCGCTTCGGGATCCGGCTCGATTCACTCCCGTGCGTGCACCCCTACCTCTCAGCTCATGCCAGTAGTCTCCTAATGCACCCACCTCTCTGACCCGTGCATCAATTTGGAGTTTGCAGCACCCACCGGAGCATTCCACCATCGCCCGAACCACCGTCCGCCAGAGATAGTGTCGCTGTCGACGTGGTGCTCTCCGACGGCCAAGTCTACCACCCACCGACGCGGAAGAACACCCTGAACCCGTAGGTACCCTCCGATCACTCTGCCTCGCCGTGGTTCAACGCCGGCGACCACCGCAGCCTTCGGGCGCCGGCGAGCTCCGTTGGAAGTTTTGAACCTGACGGGTGGGACCCCCCTGTCAGCCTCTCTCCTTTCTCCTTCGAACCGTTTTCTGAAAGCGCCTTTGGGCAAAATGTGTTTTCTCGCTGGGCTAATGTATTTCCTACCGAACCGTTTTCTGTTTTCTCAAACAAGCCCCTGGATCTTTTTTGTTTCATCACAGATTAGTCCTTGGACTAAAACCCTTATATCTTTTTAACAGAAGATGCTTTTTGATTGATTCTTTTTCTGTCAGTCTTATATTTTTGTCTAGTTTTTTACAGTATTTATTCGGAAAAAATTTGGAACAAGTTTTATACATGCAACGGTTTTCACGTTAGTATACGGTTTCGTTATACCGTAGGTTCCGGAGGAGGTGACGGAGCCGCAAACTTCGCCGAGTTAGACTCCGACTTCTCTGAACCAGGCAAGCATGTTTGAACCTTTGATATAATGAGTGTTTTGCATGTTTGCTTGAATGGTTTGTGCATGGCATATGAGCATCGGTGAGTATTACGTTGCATGCAAGGCAACTAACCGTGTGCTTCGAAGTTACTGTGATCTTGGATGAGAGATGACCTGATCATGTGGTGACATGAAAGGTAGTAAGATGGTATTGTTGTAGCATGCCAGTCTTACGTCATTCGATAAACTCCGTCGTTAACGTGGATTGAGCCACGTTACCGTTCTTCCCCTTTCGTGCTGCCACATGTTTTCTGCAAAGAATACGGTTTAGTAAGTTGCTAACCTCTTTCCTTGTACACACCAAATAGAGGGGCCGGGATGAGGGTTCCATGGCCCTGGATTAAAACCAGTCATACGGTCAGGGGGCATGGGTGTTTTCGGTTGGGACCGAGAGGGGGGCACCCCTTAGAGCGCGCGGTATAAATTTGATCCCATGCTACACGAGGTTGTAGCCTCCCCGTCTCAAGGTTTTCTTGAACGTTGCTTGGGGTGATTCCTGGCAATGGAATGTTGAATGGGTGTGTTCTGGTTAGATGTGTTTCTCCTAAAACACCGTAAACGGAACTAGTCCCCTGTGACTACTGAAATCCGTTGGCTGTGGTTAAATAGTACAAACTCTGCAGAGTCAAATCCTTCCGAGTCATCGTGTCCAAGGTCAAAGACCGTGGCCAGCATATCCATATCCATGTCAGTCCCCGTGTCATTTTCCGTGGGAAATCCCCGGTGAACAAGCTTGAGTGGTAAACCCGGTTGAACGTTATTCCTGTGGATGGACTAACCTTTTATTTATCTCGTACCTGAATATTCCCTTGAAATGATTTAAATTCATGAGCTACTGAAATATTGAGTTATGAAATATAAGCCCTTTATGCGATGTCGCTCAGACGTCCGACTGTGGCACTCTTGTCATTTACTTTTGATATAAGCCCTTTATGTGATGTCGCTCAGACGTCCGACTGTGGCACTCTTGTCATTTACTTTTGATATAAGCCCTTTATGTGATGTCGCTCAGACGTCCGACTGTGGCACGTTTGTTATTTTACTTTTGATATAAGCCCTTTATGTGATGCCGCTCAGACGTCCGACTGTGGCACGCTCGTTATTTACTTTTGATATAAGCCCGTTACGTGATGTCGCTTAGACGTCCGACTGTGGCACGCACTATCATTTATATCCCATTATAAGCCCTTTATGTGGTGTCGCCTTGACGCCCGACTGCGGCATTGTTATTTTATTTGTATCCTTTCGAGGAGTCATTCAGACACTGGATTGGCATTCAGTATTACATTGGGATTTCGGGAGGACTACCGCCCGACTTCCCTTTTCATTTCCCATGCATTGCTATCTCATTGTCTGAGTGCGCTTTATTAATCTGTTCATATGCATCATGTTTACATTTGTTATATCTTATGTCCAAACTGTCTTGCGAGTACTTTCATAGTACTCACCTGGCTTGTTGATTTGGCCAGATGTTGACGAAGGCGATCCCATGGATGAAGAGTTTGATAGTGAGTCCGACGCCTAGAGGAGTCCCAGTCAGTCCCGTGCGATCCTGGTTTTCGATCACTTGTATTATGTACGCTTCCGCCACCCACAATAAGAAACATCGAGCCTCACCCGACGCTCGATGAGCTGTAAGATTTAGGAATCATGTCACCCACTTCACGGTGACATACCCACCACTTTTATTACGAGTCAGTAGTTATGCCACCATATCCGCCTTTATGTGTAATATCGGCGTGCTTGTAATAAATTGTTGAGCAGTGTCCGCTCAACCTTGTATTATATTTAGTACTCCTGGTTTTTCTTCTGTGATCAAGAAATTGTCTACAAGAGAGAAGGATTCTTCTCTACTGTTCCGTAAAAGGGATCGGTTTCTCAATAAACATTTTTATTGGAAAACCGGTCGTGACAATTCTATGTAATTCTTCTTCTAGTACTTGAGAACAATTTTCCTTCCCATCATTTTCATGAAAGGCATTAAAAAGATGAAGCATATGAGGCAACCTTAATTCCATTTTTTTGTAGTTTTCTTTTATAAACTAAACTAGTGATAAAACAAGAAACTAAAAGATTCGATTGCATGATCTAAAGATATACCTTCAAGCACTAACCTCCCCGGCAATGGCGCCAGAAACTGCTTGATGTCTACTACGCAACCTTCTTCTTGTAGACGTTGTTGGGCCTCCAAGTGCAGAGGTTTGTAGGACTGTAGCAAATTTCCCTCAAGTGGATGACCTAAGGTTTATCAATCCGTGGGAGGTGTAGGTTGAAGATGGTCTCTCTCAAACAACCCTGGAACCAAATAACAAAGAGTCTCTTGTGTCCCAAACACACCCAATAAAATGGTAAATTGTACAGGTGCACTAGTTCGGCGAAGAGATCATGATACAAGTGCAATATGGATGGTGGATATAGGTTTTTGTAACCTGAAAATATATAAACAGCAAGGTAACTAATGATAAAAGTGAGAGTAAGCGGTATTGCAATGCTAGGAAACAAGGCCTAGGGTTCATACTTTCACTAGTGCAAGTTATCTCAACAAGAATAACATAATTGGATCATATAACTATCCCTCAACATGCAACAAAGAGTCACTCCAAAGTCGCTAATAGCGGAGAACAAATGAAGAGATTATGGTAGGGTACGAAACCACCTCAAAGTTATTCTTTCTGATCGATCTATTCAAGAGTCTGTAGTAAAATAAGATGAAGCTATTCTGTCCGTTCGATATATCATAGAGTTCGTACTAGAATAACAACTTAAGACACAAATCAACCAAGACCCTATTGTCACCTAGATACTTCAATGTCACCTCAAGTAGCTGTGGGTTTGATTATACGATATGCATCACACAATCTCAGATTCATCTATTCAACCAACACAAAGAACTTCAAAGAGTGCCCCGAAGTTTCTACCGAAGAGTCAAGACGAAAACTTGTGCCAACCCCTATGCATAAGTTCACAATGTTACGGAACCCGCAAGTTGATCACCAAAACATACATCAAGTAGATCACGTGAATATCCCATTGTCACCACAGATAAGCACATGTAAGACATACATCAAGTGTTCTCAAATCCTTAAAGACTCAATCCGATAAGATAACTTCAAAGGGAAAACTCAATCCATTACAAGAGAGTAGAGGGGGAGAAACATCATAAGATCCAACTATAATAGCAAAGCTCGTGTAACATCAAGATCGTGCCAAATGAAGAACACGAGAGAGAGAGAGAGAGAGAGAGAGAGAGAGATCAAACACATAGCTACTAGTACATACCCTCAGCCCCGAGAGTGAACTCCTCCCTCTTCGTCATGGAGAGCGCCGGGATGATGAAGATGGCCACCGGTGAGGGATCCCCCCTCCGGCAGGATGCCGGAATGGGTCTAGATTGGTTTTCGGTGGCTACAGAGGCTTGCAGCGGCGGAACTCCCGATCTAGGTTATGTTCTGGGGGTTTATTTATATATAAGAGGTTTTGGCGTCAAGAACAAGTCAGGGGGGTCTCCGAGGTGGCCACGAGGTAGGGGGGCACGCCCAAGGGGGTAGGGCGCGCCCGCCACCCTCGTGGGCGCCTCGGGAGTCCTCTGGCCCATCTCCTGTGCTCCGTGGGCTTCTTCTGGTCCAAAAATAATCTCCGTCAATTTTCAGGTCAATTGGACTCCGTTTGGTATTCCTTTTCTGGGATACTCAAAAACAAGGAAAAAACAAAACTGGCACTGGGCTCTAGGTTAATAGGTTAGTCCCAAAAATCATATAAAATAGCATATAAATGCATATAAAACATGCTAGATGGATAATATAATAGCATGGAACAATCAAAAACTATAGATACATTGGAGATGTATCAAGGAGCGACGCCGACCATGGGGACAAAGCATGGAGGAGGTGGAGAGAGGATCGATGAAAGGAAAGCTTCAGCGCACCCCTACCCGGCATGCCAAATGTCGGATTTTGGGTTCCGGCAAAACCCTCAAGGTTCGAACACTGGGGTGCGCACGAAGATCTCTCCCTCCCCCTAGCTTGCTCAGTCACCAAGATCTCAAAGCTCAGTGATACGTCCATTTTGCATCATGCTTTTATATCGATATTTATTGCATTATGGGCTGTTATTACACATTATGTCACAATACTTATGCCTTTTCTCTCTTATTTTACAAGGTTTACATGAAGAGGGAGAATGCCGGCAGCTGGGATTCCGGGCTGGAAAAGGAGCAAATATTAGACACCTATTCTGCACAACTCCAAAAGTCCTGAAACTCCACGACAGTCAGTTTTGGAATATATTAAAAATATTGGGCGAAGAAAGCACCAGAGGGGGGCCACCCACCATCCACGAGGGTGCGGGGCGCGCGTACCCCCCTGGGCGCGCCCCCTGCCTCATGGGCCCCATGGCATGCCTCCGGTGCCCATCTTTGGCTATATAAAGTCTTTCGCCCTGAAAAAATCAGAAGGAAGATTTCGGGACGAAGCGCCGCCGTCTCGAGGCGGAACCTGGCGAAACCAATTTAGGGCCCCGGCGAAGCTGTTCTGCCGGGGAAACATCCCTCCGGGAGGGGGAAATCATCACCATCATCATCACCATCGGTCCTCTCATTGGAAGGGGGTCAATTTCCATCAACATCTTCACCAGAACCATCTCATCTCAAACCCTAGTTCATCTCTTGTATCCAATCTTTGTCTCAAAACCTCAGATTGGTACCTATGGGTTGCTAGTAGTGTTGATTACTCCTTGCAGTTGATGCTAGTTGGTTTATTTGGTGGAAGATCATATGTTCAGATCCTTCATGCATATTAATACCCCTCTGATTATGAACATGAACATGATTTGTGAGTAGTTACGTTTGTTCCAGAGGACATGGGAGAAGTCATGCTATAAGTAGTCATGTGAATTTGGTGTTCGTTCGATATTTTGATGAGATGTATGTTATCTTTCCTCTAGTGGTGTTATGTGAACGTCGACTACATGACATTTCACCATTGTTCAGGCCTATGGGAAGGCATTGGGAAGTAATAAGTAGATGATGGGTTGCTAGAGTGACATAAGCTTAAACCCTAGTTTATGCGTTGCTTCGTAAGGGCTGATTTGGATCCATATGTTTCATGATATGGTTAGGTTTACCTTAATACTTCTTTTGCAGTTGCGGATGCTTGCAAGAGGGGTTAATCATAAGTGGGATGCTTGTCCAAGAAAGGGCAGTACCCAAGCACGGGTCCACCCACATATCAGATTATCAAAGTAACGAATGCGAATCATATGAGCGTGATGAAAACTAGCTTGACGGTAATTCCCATGTGTCCTCGGGAACATTTTCCTTTGTATAAGAGTTTGTCCAGGCTTGTCCTTTGCTACAAAAAGGATTGGGCCACCTTTCTGCATCTTGTTTACTTTTGCTACTTGTTACCCGTTACAAATTACCTTACACAAAATATCTGTGACCAACAATTTCAGTGCTTGCAGAGAATACCTTACTGAAAACCGCTTGTCATTTCCTTCTCCTCCTCGTTGGGTTCGACACTCTTACTTATCGAAAGGACTACGATAGATCCCCTATACTTGTGCATCATCAAGACTATTTTTTGGCGCCATTGCCGGGGAGTGAAGCGCCTTTGGTAGGTGGAATTTGGTAAGGAAAAATTTATATAGTATGCTGAAATTTACTGTCACTTGTTACTATGGAAAGTAATCCTTTGAGGGGCTTGTTTGGGGTATCTTCACCCCAACCAGTAGAGCAAAGAGTTTCTCCTCAACCTACTGAACCTACTGAAAATTTTTACTTTCAAATTCCTTCGGGTATGATAGAGAAACTGCTAGCTAATCCTTCTACAGGAGATGGAACATTGCATCCTGATTTGCACCTAATCTATGTGGATGAAGTTTGTGGATTATTTAAGCTTTCAGGTATGCCCTAGTATGTTATCAAGAAGAAGGTCTTACCTTTGTCTTTGAAGGGAAAGGCATTGACATGGTTTAGGCTATGTGATGATATTGGATCATGGAACTACAAACGATTGAAATTGGAATTTCATCAGAAGGTTTATCCTATGCATTTGGTTCATCGTGATCGTAATTATATATATAATTTTTGGCCTCGCAAAGGAGAAAGCATTGCTCAAGCTTGGGGGAGGCTTATGTGTTATATTCATGCCCCAATCATGAGCTCTCAAAAGAAATTATTATTGAAAAATTTTATGCTCGTGTTTCTCTCAGCAATCACTCCATGGTCGATACTTCTTGTACTGGTTCTTTTATGATGAAGACTATTGAATTCAGATGGGATTTATTGGAAAGAATTAAATGCACCTCTAAATATTGGGAACTCGACGAAGGTAAGGAGTCAGGTATAAAACCTAAGTTTGATTGTGTTAAATCTTTCATGGATACTGATGTTTTCCGTGAATTTAGCACTAAATATGGACTTGACGCTAAGATAGTAGCTTCTTTCTGTGAATCATTTTCTACTGATATTGATCTTCCTAAGGAGAAGTGGTTTAAATATAATCCTCCCATTGAAGTAAAAGTACTTGAACCTATTAAAGTTGAAGAAAAGACTATCACTTATAATGTTGATCCTATTGTTCCTACCGCTTATATTGAGAAGCCACCTTTCGCTGCTAGAATAAAGGATCATGCCAAAGCTTCAACTGTGGTTGGTAAGAGTAATACTAGAACACCTACACCCCCTGAGCAAATTAAAGTTGAACCTAGTATTGCTATGGATAAAGATCTCTTGGTCGATAATATTGATGGGCATGTTATTTACTTCTGTGATGAAGCTGCCAGAATTGCTAGACCCGATACTAAAAATAAATATAGACCTGTTGTAGGCATGCCTGTTGTTTCTGTTAAAAGAGGAGATCATTGCTATCATGGCTTATGTGATATGGGTGCTAGTGCAAATGCAATACCTCATTCCTTATACAAAGAAATTATGCATGATATTGCACCTGCCGAGATAGAAGAGATAGATGTTACAATTAAGCTTTCCAATAGAGATACTATTTCACCAATTGGGATTATTAGAGATGTTGAAGTCTTGTGTGGGAAAGTTAAATATCCTACTGATTTTCTTGTTCTTGGTTCCCGACAAGATGACTTTTGTCCCATTATATTTGGCAGACCCTTCTTGAATACTGTTAATGCTAAGATAGATTGCAAAAAGGATGTTGTTACTATTGGTTTAGGGGATATGTCTCATGATTTTAATTTTGCTAAATTTCGTAGACAACCCCATGATAAAGAATTGCCTAGTAAATATGAAATTATTGGTCTTGCTTCTATTGTCGTGCCTCCTAATGATCCTTTAGAACAATATTTGCTAGACCATGAAAATGATATGTTTATGAATGAAAGAAGGGAAATAGATGAAGTATTCTTTAAACAAGGACCTATTTTGAAACACAACTTGCCTGATAAAATTCTAGGGGATGCTCCTCCACCCAAGGTTGATCCCGTGTTTGAGCTTAAACCATTACCTAATACTCTTAAATATGCTTATCTTGATGAAAAGAAGATATATCCTGTTATTATTAGTGCTAACCTTTCAGAGCACGAAGAAGAGAAATTATTGAAAACTATGAAGAAGCACCGTGCTGCTATTGGATATACTCTAGATGATCTTAAGGGCATTAGTCCCACTCTATGCCAGCAAAAATAAAATTGGAGGAAGACGCTAAACCGGTTGTTGATCACCAATTACGGTTAAATCCTAAAATGAAAGAAGTGGTATGAAAAGAAATACTAAAGCTTCTCGAGGCAGGTATAATTTATCCCGTTGCTGATAGTCAGTGGGTAAGTCCTGTCCATTGTGTCCCTAAGAAGGGAGGTATTACTGTTGTTCCTAATGATAAAGATGAATTGATCCCACAAAGAATTGTTACCGGTTATAGAATGGAAATTGATTTCTGCAAACTAAATAAAGCTACTAAAAAGGATCATTACCCTTTACCTTTTATTGATCAAATGCTAGAAATATTATCCAAACATACACATTTTTGCTTTCTATACGGTTATTCTGGTTTCTCTCAAATACCTGTGTCGAAAGAGGATCAAGAAAAGACCACTTTTACTTGCCCTTTCGGTACCTTTGCGTATAGACGTATGCCTTTTGGTTTATGCAATGCACCTGCTACGTTTCAAATATGTATGACTACTATATTCTCTGACTTTTGTGAAAAGATTGTTGAGGTTTTCATGGATGATTTCTCCGTATATGGAACTTCTTTTGATGATTGCTTAAGCAACCTTGATCGAGTTTTGCAGAGATGTGAAGAAACTAATCTTGCTTGAATTGGGAGAAGTGCCACTTTATGGTTAATGAAGGTATTGTCTTGGGACATAAAATTTCCGAAAGAGGTATTGAAGTGGATAAAGCTAAAGTTGATGCTATTGAGAAGATGTCGTGTCCTAAGGACATTAAAGGTATAAGAAGTTTCCTTGGTCATGTCAGTTTTTATAGGAGGTTCATTAAAGATTTCTCAAAAATTTCTAGGCCTCTGACTACTCTCTTACAAAAAGATGTTCCTTTTGTCTTTGATGATGATTGTGTAGAAGCATTTGAAATACTTAAGAAATCCTTGATTTCTGCACCTATTGTTCAGGCACCTGATTGGAATTTACCCTTTGAAATTATGTGTGATGCTAGTGATTATGCTGTAGGTGCTGTTCTAGGACAAAGAGTTGATAAGAAATTAAATGTTAGCCAATATGCTAGTAAAACTCTAGACAATGCCCAGAGAAATTATGCTACTACTGAAAAAGAATTTTTAGCAGTTGTATTTGCTTGTGATAAGTTCAGACCTTATATTGTTGATTCTAAAGTAACTGTTCACACTGATCATGCTGCTATTAAATACCTTATGAAAAAGAAAGATGTTAAACCTAGACTTATTAGATGGGTTCTCCTACTACAAGAATTTGATTAGCATATTATAGATAGAAAGGGAGCTGAGAACCCCATTGCAGAAAACTTGTCTAGGTTAGAGAATGTTCTTGATGACCCACTACCTATTGATGATAGCTTTCCTGATGAACAATTAGCTGGTATAAATGCTTCTCGTACTGCTCCATGGTATGCTGATGATGCTAATTACAGTGTTGCTAAATTTATACCACCTAGTTTCACATACCAACAAAAGAAAAAGGTTTTTTTTATTTAAGACATTACTTCTGGGATGACCCACACATTTATAAAGAAGGAGTAGATGGTGTTATTAGACGTTGTGTACCTGAGCATGAACAGGAACAGACCCTTCGGTTTTTATTGGCCTACTCTTTTTAAAGATGCCCATAAGTTTGTCTTGTCTTGTGATGAATGTCAAAGAATTGGTAATATTAGTAGACGTCACGAAATGCCTATGAACTATTCACTTGTTAGCGAACCATTTGATGTTTGGGGCTTTGATTATATGGGACCGTTTCCTTCCTCTAATGGTTATACACATATTTTAGTTGTTGTTGATTACGTTACTAAGTGGGTAGAAGCTATTCCAACTAGTAGTGCTGATCATAACACCTCTATTAAGATGCTTAAAGAAGTTATTTTTCCAAGGTTTGGAGTCCCTAGATATTTCATGACTGATGGTGGTTCGCATTTTATTCATGGTGCGCTTCGTAAAATGCTTGCTAAGTATGATGTTAATCATAGAAGTGCATCTCCATACCATCCCCAATCTAGTGGTCAAGTAGAACTGAGTAATAGAGAGCTTAAATTAATTTTGCAAAAGACCGTTAATAGATCTAGAAAGAACTGGTCCAAAAAACATGATGATGCATATGGGCCTATAGAACTGCATATAAAAATCCTATGGGTATGTCTCCGTATAAAATGGTTTATGGAAAAGCATGTCATTAACCTCTCGAACTAGAACATAAGGCATATTGGGCCATTAAAGAGCTCAATTATGATTTCAAACTTGCCG
The DNA here is from genome assembly GCF_018294505.1 of Triticum aestivum. Classification (NCBI taxonomy): domain Eukaryota; kingdom Viridiplantae; phylum Streptophyta; class Magnoliopsida; order Poales; family Poaceae; genus Triticum; species Triticum aestivum. Next base: position 270,152,199 of record NC_057805.1, on the reverse strand, counting down.
GTGAGAAGAGGCTATTTGACATTAGCTCGCTTGATGAATGAAGAACCCAGGCTTATGAGAATGCCAAACTGTTTAAAGAAAAAGTTAAAAGATGGCATGTCAAAAGGATACAAAAGAGTGAGTTTAACGTAGGTGATTATGTTTCGTTATACAACTCTCGTTTAAGGTTTTGTGCATGAAAAATTCTCTCTAAATGGGAAGGTCCCTACGTTATCGAGGGGGTCTATCGTCCGAGTGCCATAAAAATCAACAACTTCGAAGGCACGAATCCGAAGGTGGTGAACGGTCAAAGAATCAAACATTATATGTCAGGTAATCCCATAAATGTTGAAACTAATGTGATTGAAACTGTGACCCCGGAGGAATAAATAAGGGATAGTTTCCGGAATGTTTCAGCCTCCGAAAAGGAATAGGTATGTGGTACGGTAAGTAAACCGACTCCAAAACAGTTCTAATGGCAATTTTTCTCCATTTTGGAATATTTTTAAAAATAGGAAAATAAGTAGTAGTCCGGGAAGGACACGAGGCATCCACGAGGGTGGAGGGCGCACCCTACCCCCCAGGGCGCGCCCCCTGCCTCGTGGGCATCTCATGTGCCCTCCGGACTCCATTTTCTTGCACGTTACTTCTTTTGGTCGGTAAAAATTCATTATATAATCTCCCAAAGGTTTTGACCACCGTACCACGCAAATATCTCCTATTTTTGTTTCGAGCTGTTTTTTGCCAGAGTTTTCAGGGCCAAGCATCATGTCATCCCCCTCCTCCTACGCTCAATGCTGGATGACAAGCCTACATCATCAACAATCCCGTCATCACCACCTCCGAGGAAAGAGAACTGAGTATCGGGTATGGGCACTCCCCTTGGCAACTGCCAAGCTCGGGGGAGGTGCCCCGGTATCGTATCACCATCACACTCCTATCTTTACCGTTTTTCTTAGTTCGATCATTTTAGTTATATCTTGATCTAGTAGAATAAAGTTTTAGTATGATTTAGTTTTGAGTTTTGTTTTATGATCCTTCTATGTAATTGAGTCCGTGAGCTATATATAATAAAGATTAGTTTTGAGTCAAGGGCTTGATAATATTACTATGATCTTGAGGGAATAAAAATAAAAGAAACGAGAAAGAATCAAAAGAATTAAAGAGATCATATTGACCTTATGGAGAGTAATGACTTCACATATAAAAGAGTATGATGAATAAAAGTTGTTGAGAGTTGACAAACATAGTCTTGGTCATTGTTGCAATTAATAGGAAGTAGTAAAGAAAGAGAGGTTTTCACATATAAATACACTATCTTGGACATCTTTTATGATTCTGAGTACTCATTAAAATATGAGATGCTAAAAAGTTAATGTTCGAGAAGGAAGACAATGTAATGGGCTATGTTTTCTTATATCCGAAATAAAGTATATTGTCATGGATCATCCAACATGTTGAGCTTGCCTTTCCCCCTCATGCTAACCAAATTCTTTGCACCAAGTAGAGATACTACTTGTTCTTCCAAATATCCTTAAAACCGGTTTTGCCATGAGAGTCCACTATATCTACCTACGGATTGAGTAAGATCCTTCAAGTAAGTTGTCATGGCTGCATGCAATAAAAATTGCTCTCTAAATATGTATGATCTATTAGAGTGGAGAAAATAAGCTTTATACGATCTTGTGATATGGAAGCAATAAAAGCGACGGACAGCATAATAAAGTTCCATATCACAAGTGGCAATATAAACTGACATTCTTTTGCATTAAGATTTCGTGCATCCAACCATAAAAGCACATGACAACCTCTGCTTCCCTCTCGAAGGGCCTATCTTTTATTCTTGTCTTATACCTTATACAAGAGTCATGATGATCTTCACCTTCCCTTTTTTACACTTTATCCTTTGGCAAGCACATTGTGTTGGAAAGATCCTGATATATATACCCAATTGGATGTAAGTTATCATAAACTATTATTGTTGATACTACCCTTGAGGTAAAAGGTTGGAAGGCAAAACTATAAGCCCCTATATTTCTCTGTGTCCGATTAAAACTTCATACCCACAAGTACTGCGTGAGTGTTAGAAATTGTGAAAGACTAAATGATAGTTGAGTATGTGGACTTGCTGAAAAGCTCTTATAATGACTCTTTCCGATGTTATGATAAATTGCAATTGCTTCATTGACTGAGATTATAGTTTCTTAGTTTTCAATGATGTTTCTGATTCATACTTGACATTGTGAATAGATTGTTACTTTAGCATAAGAAATCATATGACAATATTTATATGTTGCTGTTATAAGAATGATCATGATGCCCTCATGTCCATATTTTATTTTATCGACACCTCTATCTCTAAACATGTGGACATATTTTTTGATATCGGCTTTCGCTTGAGGACAAGCGAGGTCTAAGCTTGGGGGAGATGATACGTCCATTTTGCATCATGCTTTTATATCGGTATTTATTGCATTATGGGCTGTCATTACACATTATGTCACAGTACTTATGCCTTTTCTCTCTTATTTTACAAGGTTTACATGAAGAGGGAGAATGCCGGCAGCTGGGATTCTTGGCTGGGAAAGGAGAAAATGTTAGAGACCTATTCTGCACAACTCCAAAAGACCTGAAACTCCATGAAAGTGAGTTTTGGAATATATTAAAAATATTGGGCGAAGAAAGCACCAGAGGGGGGCCACCCACCATCCACGAGGGTGGGGGAGCACCCTACCCCCCTGGGCGCGCCCCTGCCTCGTGGGCCCCCTGGCAGGCCTCCGGTACCCATCTTTGGTTATATGAAGTCTTTCGCCCTGAAAAAAATCAGAAGGAAGCTTTCGGGATGAAGCGTCACCGTCTCGAGGCGGAACCTGGCGAAACCAATCTAGGGCTCCAGCGGAGCTATTCTGCCATCCTTCCGGGAGGGGGAAATCATCACCATCAATCCTCTCATCAGGAGGAGGTCAATCTCCATCAACATCTTCACCAGCACCATCTCATCTCAAACCCTATTTCATCTCTTGTATCCAATCTTTGTCTCAAAACCTCAGATTCGTACCTATGGGTTGCTAGTAGTGTTGATTACTCCTTGTAGTTGATGCTAGTTGGTTTATTTGGTGGAAGATCATATGTTCAGATCCTTTATGCATATTAATACCCCTCTGATTATAACATGAATATGATTTGTGAGTAGTTACATTTGTTCCTGAGGACATGGGAGAAGTCTTGCTATAAGTAGTCATGTGAATTTTGTATTCGTTTGATATTTTGATGAGATGTATGTTGTCTTTCCTCAAGTGGTGTTATGTGAACATTGACTACATGACACTTCCCCATTGTTTGGGCCTAGGGGAAGGAATTGGGAAGTAATAAGTAGATGATGGGTTGCTAGAGTGACAGAAGCTTAAACCCTAGTTTACGCGTTGCTTCGTAAGGGGCGGATTTTGATCCATATGTTCCATGCTATGGTTAGGTTTACCTTAATACTTCGTTTGTAGTTGCGGATGCTTGCAAGATGGGTTAATCATAAGTGGGATGCTTGTCCAAGAAAGGGTAGTACCCTAGCACCGGTCCACCCACATATCAAATTATCAAAGTAACGAACGCGAATCATATGAGCGTGATGAAAACTAGCTTGACGATAATTCCCATGTGTCCTCGGGAGCATTCTCCTTTATATCAGAGTTCGTCCAGGCTTGTCCTTTGCTACAAAAAGGATTGGGCCACCTTGTTGCACCTTGTTTACTTTTGTTACTTGTTACCCGTTACAAATTACCTTATCACAAAACTATCTGTTACCGACAATTTCAGTGCTTGCAGAGAATACCTTACTGAAAACCACTTGGCTTTTCCTTCTGCTCCTCGTTGGGTTTGACACTCTTACTTATCGAAAGGACTACGATAGATCCCCTACACTTGTGGTTCATCACTCAGCACATCGAACTCAAAGAACAGGGGACACAAGAGTTTATACTGGTTTGGGCCACCGATGTGGTGTAATACCCTACTCCAGTGTGGTGTGGTGGATTGCCTTGTAGGCTGGGGATGAACAAGTACAAGAGAAGAACAGCCTCCTGAGGAGAGGTGTTCTTGAGCTCGGTGAGCTTGTGTGGTTGAGGATGATCTGAATGATCCATCCCTTTGCTAAGGTGGTGGCTGGTCCTACTTATAGAGGCCCATGTCCTCTCCCAAAATGTTAGGCGGGAAGGGATCCCACAACGGCCAATTTGAATTGGGACAGATAGTACAAGCTATCCTGACAAAAGGTGGTCTTCGCCTGCCAAAGGCTCTGGTGGTGATGCCGCTGTGGGCTCCGCGATGGCCTCCGTCCTGTCGTCCTGCTGGTCTTGGTCTCGTTGCACCGATGTGGAATCCTTTGCCTGATGCCTCAGGACTCCTCGCCCGCGCTTGCCCCTTTAGAACCAAAGAGGAAATGGGTACTCTGCGCCCGCTGGTGCCCGCCTGGCCTTGGTAGTCATGGCTCACGTCATGGGAACCTCACGAGGTGCCCCTCGGCTTGATCTCTCCGCTCCTCGCGAGCCAGCCTAGCGAGGCCGCCCTTGAGGAGGTCTTGTGTCATCCGCCTCGCGAGGCTCGGCCCTCGCGAGGGTCTTGAGTGTTTGTTGGTGAAGATGGGCCGTACCAGGCCGCTGCAGGAGCCACGCCGTGGGCTGCAGGCAGGCAAGTCTGGGGACCCCCATTCCCAGAACGCCGACAGTCATGCCACCAAGATGATGTGGTCAAACTTTTGGCATGTTTGACGAAAGTTTGGACACACACCCCACACAAACCGAAGCCACTTGCGAGATGGCGTGTGGTTCCGAGAGGGAACAATGCATGTTTGATGACGAACGGGAGATAGCTTCCCCTTACGACCTTCAATTTTTATCTACATTTAGCGTGCACTAATACAACTGTCATGTGAAAATTGGGAAAATTTGATGGGTCATTTGACCTTTTAAATATATTTAAGTGATTTTCTAGCCATTTAATGATCGTAATTCAAATTTGAACTACATGTACACGCACCACCTAACCTTAACGGTTTGAAAAATCATATGTGTGTACTTGTGTGCGAGTTAATTCCAGGTGCGGGAAATTAGAAGGAATTTTCAGACATATTGGTCTCACGGCATGGACACATGCATGGAGTGCCATGGCCTTTTAATTCCAAAAAAAACTATAAAATGATCAGAAAAACATGAAACCTTGCTTGATGTAATGTCATGCCACCAAGATGATGTGGTAAAACAATTGGCCTCTTTGAAGAAAGTTTGGACACACACCCCTCATAAACCGGAGCAACTCACTAGAAAGCTCGTGGTTCCGAGAGGGAACAATGCATGTTTGATGACGAACGGGAGATAGCTTCCTCTTACGGCCTTAAAACAATTTCTACATTTAACATGCACTAATACAACTGTCATGTGAAAATTTGGAAAATTTCTGGGGTCATTTAACCTTTTAAATATAGTTAAGTGATTTTGAAGCCATTTAATGACCATAATTCAAATTTGAACTACATCTACATGCAACGGCTAACCATAACGGTTTGAAAAATCATATTTGTGTACTTGTGTGCGAGTTAATTCCATGTACAGTAAATTAGAAGGAATTTTGAAACATATTGGTCTCAAGGCATGGACACATGCATGGAGTGCCATGGCATTTTAATTAGAAAAAATTAAAAAAATGATCAGAAAAACATGAAACCTTGTTTGATGTAATGTCATGCCACCAAGATGATGTGGTAAAAAAATTGGTCTATTTGACAAAACTTTGGACACACACCCCTCACAAACCGGAGCAACTCACTAGAAGGCTCATGGTTCTGAGAGGGAACAATGCATGTTTGATGATGAACAGGAGATAGCTTCCTCTTACGGCCTTCAAATTTTTTCTATGTTCAACGCGCACTACTACAACTGTCATGTGAAAATTTGAAAATCCTAGGGTCATTTGACCTTTTAAAGACATTTAACTGATTTTCTAGACATTTAATGTCCGTAATTCAAATTTGAACTACATCTACCTCCAACGGCTAAACTTAACGGTTTGAAAAATCATATTTTTGTGTACTTGTGTGCGAGTTAAAAATCATCAGACGATGTAAATATCTGGTGTTCGAAAAAGAAAATGGAAAGATCGGGCAAGGCAATCGGCCCCCACACGATTGGCACTCTATTTCGCAGCTCGAGGTTTGGTAGGTGAGTGGTGGGGGTTATTAATCAGACAAGGTTCTGTATTGGAAACCGTCAGCTATTAAGTTCACACACGGATTTTGCTACGGGAATCGTGTGTATTTCAAGCTACAGTACTTGTAAGTTCCGGGGACCGGCGTGTGTATTGTTCCCGTTGATCTAGATTCTGGCCACCAATAAATACTACCTTGCCCACGTCGTCCTGCCTGCATTCTCATATACATCCTCCCCTCGCTCTCCCGCTCTCTCTCTCAAATCTCTGCCATGGCGTCGCCGGTCTGCCCACGCGCCGACGAGGAGTCGCTGCCCCCCGAGGAAACTCACTCGAAGAGCAGCGACGAGGACCCCTACATGCCGCCGGACGAGGTTGCATCGGACCCCCCAACTTTGGATTGGTTTTGGGGCCATTACAATCTTTGTCTGTGGAAGTCCCTGCCGCCGGCTGAGAAAGCCAGGCAAGTGGCATTGGCGGAGGAGGAAGACAGGTACCAGGCAGCTTGTGAAGCCCGTGATGCCGCCTCAAAAAAGGAGGCGGTGGAGCTTTGGGGGCGAGCCCGTCGTCGTGCAGAGGAGGTGTACAAAGACGGGTAGTTCACGAGGAAGGTCAAAGGTGCTAGGCGCCTCACCGTTGCGTAGAGGTTGGCCGATAAGCTCCAGCGTGCCACCGACGAGGAGTCCTAGTGGGCGCCCAAAAAAATGGGAAGATCGTTCACGCTCGTCCACCAGCAAGAGGCAGATCGGTACGTCAAGCGCTGTGAGGCGGAGGAGGCGGTGTACGGCCTCCGTGCTGGGAAGACGCCGCACACCAGGGAGCTGCTAGCGAGGGGCGGCCGGAATACTGCCCCCAGGAGGGATTATTAGTTTTAGTATTGTTCGTTTCCAATTTTATGCAGTGTACCTAGTAGTTAAGTGTCATCACGTATCTGTGATGAAATTATATATATATTCTATGATGAACTAATGGACAATATATATATTATGAATTCCATTTTCTATCTGTTTTTGTATACTAATTTGAATCTAGTTGTTAGCATCCACATATACAGAATGGAAAGCCTATATACACACATTGAAACAGAACATATAAGAACGGAAAACAGAGTACACACATTGAAATAGAGCAATAAACAAAGCAAAATAATGATTGTTGTGAGTACATAGCTATCCACGTCGAAACGACTCAACAAAATAAAACGCGTCCATGAGACCATGACCAGCAGCCCTTGCCTACGGTAGCTCTTGGCTCTGCCTGAACTCGTGCAGTCATTCGTCCAAGCGGTCGACACGCTCGCAGTACATCTGGAGCGCGATCTCGAGCTCCAAGTTGGCTATTTCATCGGAGATCACCAGCTCGAGGATGCGACGGCCATGTTCCTCTACTATGCTGCTACCTCTTGAGCATGCGTTGGTTTTCCCTTGAAGAGGAAAGGGTGATGCAGCAAAGTAGCGTAAGTATTTCCCTTACTTTTTGAGAACCAAGGTATCAATCCAGTAGGAGGCCACACGCAAGTCCCTCGTACCTACAAAAACAAATAAGAACCTTGCAACCAACGCGATAAAGGGGTTGTCAATCCCTTCACGGCCACTTGCAAAAGTGAGATCTCATAGAGATGATAAGATAATATTTTTGGTATTTTTATGATAAAGATTAAAAGTAAAGATTACAAAATAAACGGCGACAGAAATAGCTTGATGACGGGAGATTAATATGATGCAAGATAGACCCAGGAGCCATAGGTTTCACTAGTGGCTTCTCTCAAGATAGCATAAGTATTACGGTGGGTGAAATAATTACTGTCGAGCAATTGATAGAAAAGTGCATAATTAAGAGAATATCTAGGCATGATCATGTATATAGGCATCACGTCCGCGACAAGTAGACCGACTCCTGCCTGCATCTACTACTATTACTCCACAATACTATTACTCCACACATCGACCGCTATCCAGCATGCATCTAGAGTATTAAGTTCATAAGAACAGAGTAACGCATTAGGTAAGATGACATGATGTAGAGGGATAAACTCATGCAATATGATATAAACCCCATCTTTTTATCCTCGATGGCAACAAAACAATATGTGTCATTTCCCCTACTGTCACTGGGATCGAGCACCACATGATTGAACCCAAAGCTAAGCACTTCTCATATTGCAAGAAATGTCAATCTAGTAGGCCAAACCAAACTGATAATTCGAAGGGACTTGCAAAGATAACCAATCAAACATAAAAGTATTCAGAGAAGATTCAAATTTTGTTCATAGATAATCTTGATCATAAACCCACAATTCATCGGATCTCGACAAACACACCGCAAAAAGAGTTACATCAAATAGATCTCCAAGAAGATCAAGGAGAACTTTGTATTGAGATCCAAAGAGAGAGAAGAAGCCATCTAGCTAATAACTATGGACCCGAAGGTCTGTGGTAAACTACTCACACATCATCAGAGAGGCTATGGTGTTGATGTAGAAGCCCTCCGTGATCGATGCCCCCTCCGGCAGATCACCGGAAAAGGCCCCAAGATGGGATCTCACGGGTACAGAAGGTTGCGGCGGTGGAATTAGGTTTTCGTGGTGCTCTGCCGGTGGAGCTACGAGGCGCCCACGAGGGTGGAGGGCACGCCCAGGGGGGTAGGCGCGCCCCCCTGCCTCGTGGCCTCCTTGTATGTTTCTAGATGTCCACTCCAAGTCATCTGGATCACGTTTGTTCCAAAAATAACTCTCCCAAAGGTTTCATTCCGTTTGGACTCCGTTTGATATTCCTTTTCTGCGAAACACTGAAATAGGCAAAAAAAAAACAATTTGCACTGGTCCTTGGGTTAATAGGTTAGTCCCAAAAATAATATAAAAGTGTATAATAAAGCCCATTAAACATCCAAAACAGAATAGATAATAGCATGGAGCAATCAAAAATTATACATACATTGGTGACGTATCAAGCATCCCCAAGCTTAATTCCCACTCGCTAAAAACAGAATTTTTGATGTGGAATGCTACTTAGCATATTCTTCAATATATTTCTCTTTATTGTGGCATGAATGTTCAGATCCAAAAGATTCAAGATAAAAGTTTAATATTGACATGAAAATAATAATACTTCAAGCATACTAACAAAGCAAGCATGTCTTCTCAAAATAACATGGCCAGAGAAAGTTATCCCTACGAAATCATATAGTCTGGCTATGCTCTATCTTTACCACACAAAGTATTTAAATCATGCACAACCCCGATGACAAGCCAAGCAATTGTTTCATACTTTTGCTGTTCTCAAACTTTTTCAATCTTCACGCAATATATGAGCGTGAGCCATGGACATAGCACTATAGGTGGAATAGAATGGTGGTTGTGGAGAAGACAAAAAAGGAGAAGATAGTCTCACATCAACTAGGCATATCAATGGGCTATGGAGATGCCCATCAATAGATATCAATGCGAGTGAGTAGGGATTGTCAAGCAACGGATGCACTAGAGCTATAAATGTATGAAAGCTCAACAAAAGAAACTAAGTGGGTGTGCATCCAACTCGCTTGCTCACGAAGACCTAGGGCATTTTGAGGAAGCCCATCATTCGAATATACAATCCAAGTTCTATAATGTAAAATTCTCACTAGTATATGAAAGTGACAACATAGGAGACTCTCTATCATGAAGATCATGGTGCTACTTTGAAGAACAAGTGTGGAAAAAGGATAGTAACATTGTCCCTTCTCTCTTTTCCACTCATGTTTTGTTTGGGCCTTCTCCTTTTTTTGGCCTCTTTTCTCCCCTTCTTTTCTTTTTCGTCCGAAGTCTCATCCCTACTTATGGGGGAATCATAGTCTCCATCATCCTTTCCTCACATGGGACAATTCTCTAATAATGATCATCACACTCGAAAGTCATCTTTTGATCCCGAGCTCATATGCTCCGGCATGAACAGTAAAATAAAAAAAATTCAAAAATTCCAATTTTTTTTTAGAGAAACATTGACAAAAGTTCTAAGTGCCTGCAAAAATTCATCATGAAATCACATTCCTGTAAGGCGTGCCAAAAAAAGAAATTCAGTGCTTCAAAATGCTTTTGAAAGTAGCTTTTTCAGAGTACTGTTTTTGTTTTTTTTGCCATGCCTTCTAGGAATGTGATTTCACGACGAATTTTTGCAGGCACTTAGAACTTTTGTCATACTGTTCATGCGGGAGCATATGAGCTCGGGATCAATTCCTCTGCGTCTTCATCACACTTTTATTTACTTACAACTCAAGAATTACAAGTCGATACTTAGAACATAATATGACTCTATGTGAATGCCTCTGGCGGTGTACCGGGATATGCAATGGATCAAGAGTGACATGTATGAAAGAATTATGAAGGTGGCTTTGCCACAAATACGATGTCAACTACATGATCATGCAAAGCAATATGACAATGATGAAGCGTGTCATAATAAATGGAACGGTGGTAAGTTGCATGGCAATATAACTCGGAATGGCTATGGAAATGCCATAATAGGTAGGTATGGTGGCTGTTTTGAGGAAGGTATATGGTGGGTATATGATAACGGCGAAAGGTGCACGGTATTAGAGAAGCTAACAATGATGGAAGGGTGAGAGTGCGTATAATCCATGGACTCAACATTAGTCATAAAGAACTCACATAATTATTGCAAAAATCTATTAGTTATCGAAATGAAGTACTACGCGCATGTTCCTAGGGGGATAGATTTGTAGGAAAAGACCATCGCTCGTCCCCGACCGCCACTCATAAGGAAGACAATCAATAAATAAATCATGCTCGGACTTAACCACATAACGGTTCACCATACGTGCATGCTACGGGAATCACAAACTTTAGAACAAGTATTTCTCAAATTCACAACTACTCAACTAGCATGACTCTAATATCACCATCTTCATATTTCAAAACAATTATCAAGTATCAAACTTCTCTTAGTATTCAATGCACTTTATAGTTTATATCTTGGATGCCTATCATATTAGGACAAAATTTATAACCAAAGCAAATTACCATGATGTTATAAAGGACTCAAAAAATAATATAAGTGAAGCATGAGAGATCAATAATTTCTATAAATTATAACCACCACCGTGCTCTAAAAGATATAAGTGAAGCACTAGAGCAAAAATATCTAGCTCAAAACATATAAGTGAAGCACATAGAGTATTCTAATAAATTCCGAATAATGTGTGTCTCTCTCAAAAGGTGTGTACAGGAAGGATGATTGTGGTGAACTAAAAAGCAAAGACTCAAATCATACAAGACGCTCCAAGCAAAACACATATCATGTGGTGAATAAAAATATAGCTCCAAGTAAAGTTACCGATGGATGAAGACAAAAGAGGGGATGCCTTCCGGGGCATCCCCAAGCTTAGGCTTTTTGGGTTGTCCTTAGATTTTACCTTGGTGTGCCTTGGGCATCCCCAAGCTTAGGATCTTGCCACTCCTTGTTCCATAATCCATCAAATCTTTACCCAAAACTTGAAAACTTCACAACACAAAACTTAACAGAAAATCTCATGATCTCCGTTAGCGAAAGAAAAGAAAACACCACTTCAAGGTACTGTAATGAACTCATTCTTTATTTATATTGGTGTTAAAACTACTGTATTCCAACTTTTCTATGGTTCATAAGCTCCATTACTAGCCACAGATTCATCAAAATAAGCATACAACACGCGAAAAACAGAATCTGTCGAAAACAGAACAGTCTGTAGTAATCTGCAACTAACGCAAACTTCTGAAACTCCAAAAATTCTAAAATAAATGGCTGGACGTGAGGAATTTATCTATTAACCATCTGTAAAAGGAATCAACTAAATAGCACTGTCCTGTAAAAAGTTGTAGCTAATCTCGTGAGCGCTAAAGTTTCTGTTTTTTACAGCAAGATCGCAAAGACTTTCCCCAAGTCTTCCCAAAGGTTCTACTTGGCACAAACACTAATTAAACCACAAAACCACATCTAAACAGAAGCTAGATGTATTATTTATTCCTAAAAAGAAACAAAAAGCAAAAAACTAAAATAAAATTGGGTTGCCTCCCAACAAGCGCTATCGTTTAACGCCCCTAGCTAGGCATCAAGGCAAGGATAGATCTAAGTATTATCATCTTTGGCATGCAATTCTTCAAAAGAACACCTATAGCCTTTAGGATTTTCCTTCCTCTTATTAATGATCAAACTCCTAGGCAAGAAATCAAGAAATTCATTTGTAGCAAACGGTTCCTTAATGATAGCGAAAAAGTCGGGGTGGACACTTATTGATTTGAGATCCGCAGTTTCCTTACTAGAAGATTCACCCTTATTTTTAGGAACATCCATAAATTTGGCAATTTTGGTAGTAGGAGGATTTGGAGTATTTCTTACGGCAGAAAAAGCGGACCCTAAGTTGGTAAAAATACCCTCAAGTTTATCAATTCTAGTGGAATCTTGATCTATTCTTTCATTAACTAAGGGTTCTTTTTCTTTAAAACTTTTCAGAGTAACTCCTACCTTAGATCTATATTGGGTAATTTTGTTGTGGATCTTTTTATACAAATTCTCAATCAATTCCAAGTGGCAACTTTATTTTCAATAATTTCAATCCTTTGCATCACATGTTCCAAAGTTAGCATAGTTCCATTAACCAAAAGAGGTGGTGGGCCAAACAAATCTATCATAGCATTATAAGAATCAAAAGTATGGCTACCCAAGAAATTCCCTCCGGTAATGGTAACAAGAATATATCTATTCCAAGGAGTGATGCCTACATAAAAATTGCAAAGAAGAACAGAAGTAGATTCCTTCCTAGTAGATCTATTTTGAGCATTGCAAATTCTGTACCAAGCATCTTTTAGATTTTCTCCCTCCCTTTGTTTAAAATTAAGAACTTCATTCTCGGGAGACAAAGGAGTAGATAAAGGACTGGCCATGATGACACACGGCGACACAAGAAGCAAGCAAAAAGAGGCAAACAGAAAAGAGGGCGAATAAAATGGCAAGGGTGAAGTGGGGGAGAGGAAAACGAGAGGCAAATGGCAAATAATGTAATGCGAGGGATAAGAGTTTGTGATGGGTACTTGGTATGTCTTGACTTGTGCGTAGACTCCCCGGCAAAGGCGCCAGAAATGGATCGTTGTTGGGAGAGCAAATCTTCACTTGACTTGGTGTACACCTCCCCGGCAACGGCGCCAGAAATCCTTCTTGCTACCTCTTGAGCATGTGTTGGTTTTCCCTTGAAGAGGAAAGGGTGATGCAGCAAAGTAGCGTAAGTATTTCCCTCAGTTTTTGAGAACTAAGGTATCAATCTAGTAGGAGGCCACACGCAAGTCCCTCGTACCTACACAAACAAATCAGAACCTTGCAACCAACGTGATAAAGGGGTTGTCAATCCCTTCACGGCCACTTGCAAAAGTGAGATCTGATAGAGATGATAAGATAATATTTTTGGTATTTTTATGATAAAGATTAAAAGTAAAGATTACAGAATAAACGGCGACGAAAATAGCTTGTTGACGGGAGATTAATATGATGGAAGATAGACCCGGGGGCCATAGGTTTCACTAGTGGCTTCTCTCAAGATAGCATATGTATTACGGTGGGTGAACAAATTACTGTCGAGCAATTGATAGAAAAGTGCATAATTATGAGAATATCTAGGCATGATCATGTATATAGGCATCACGTCCGCGACAAGTAGACCGACTCCTGCCTGCATCTACTACTATTACTCCACACATTGACCGCTATCCAGCATGCATCTAGAGTTTAAGTTCATAATAACAGAGTAACGCATTAGGTAAGATGACATGATGTAGAGGGATAAACTCATGCAATATGATATAAACCCCATCTTTTTATCCTCGATGGCAAGAATACAATACGTGTCGTTTCCCCTACTATGAATGGGATCGAGCACCGCATGATTGAACCCAAAGCTAAGCACTTCTCCCATTGCAAGAAAGATCAGTCTAGTAGGCCAGACCAAACTGATAATTCGAAGAGACTTGCAAAGATAACCAATCATACATAAAAGAATTCAGAGAAGATTAAAATATTGTTCATAGATAATCTTGATCATAAACCCACAATTCATCGGATCTCGACAAACACACCGCAAAAAGAGTTACATCAAATAGATCTCCAAGAAGATCGAGGAGAACTTTGTATTGAGATCCAAAGAGAGAGAAGAAGCCATCTAGCTAATAACTATGGACCCGAAGGTATGTGGTAAACTACTCACACATCATCGGAGAGGCTATGGTGTTGATGTAGAAGCCCTCCATGATCGATGCCCCCTCCGGTAGAGCTCCGGAAAAGGCCCCAAGATGGGATCTCACGGGTACAGAAGGTTGCGGTGGTGGAATTAGGTTCTCGTGGTGCTCCCCGATGGTTTCGGGGTACGTAGGTATATATAGGAGGAAGAAGTAGGTCGGTGGAGCTATGAGGGGCCCACGAGGGTGGAGGGCACGCCCGGGGGGTAGGCGTGCCCCCTGCCTCGTGGCCTCCTCGTATGTTTCTTGACGTCCAGTCCAAGTCCTCTAGATCATGTTTGTTCCAAAAATAACTCTCCCGAAGGTTTCATTCCGTTTGGACTCCGTTTGATATTCCTTTTCTGCGAAACACTGAAATAGGCAAAAAAACATCAATTTGCACTGGGCCTTGGGTTAATAGGTTAGTCCGAAAAATAATATAAAAGTGTATAATAAAGCCCATTAAACATCTAAAATAGAATATATAATAGCATGGAGCAATCAAAAATTATAGATACGTTGGACACGTATCATATGCCCAGGTGGACACCTGGACGAAGGAGGCGGTCGAGCGTACCGACCAACGCATTGGCTTCGAGCGGGCCGTAGACAAGGCGAACAGCGTGATCCATGCGAACGGCGTGACGTTCGTCCGGTGCAAGTATGGCGCGGCCGCCCTCTAGTGCAAGTACAACGCAAAGGGCCTCTGCCCACTCTTGGCGAGGAATGGGGGCACTGGCGGGACGTGTACCCGGCTGCGACGCCTTGTCAACAGCATGCAAGCACTGATGGATCTGCTCTTGCTGTGTGGTGTGCCGCGCCTCTCGCTCCGTGGCGCTTCAACGATCTCGCTGTGCAGCGAGCCGCAGCCTATCAGCGCGGACGCGCCTAGCTTGCTCTGCGGCGCACCATCGATCATGTTGTGCGGTGAGTTGCAGCCTCTCGGTGCTGACATGCCTATCTTGATCCGCGTCACTGAAGCACCATGCGCCAAGGGTCTGCTCAACCCTGGCGATGACGCGCATCACGGCGTCGTCCGTCGCGTTGCCGGGGAGCGCCTCGGCCTCGATGGGCCATGGTGCCTGCTCGTTTTGTTCGTCATCGAGGTTGATGGCAGAGGCCGCGCTTTGGTGGGTTGGCATGCTTGGAATAGGTGGATGTTTTACAGGCTGCGCTTGTCGCCTCCGTGCGTCACGCGCCGCCTAGGTTTACGTGCAATATTGCTGGGTGGCAGGAAACCGGTGAGAAAATGGCGGGAAATGGTGGCGTGTTCATAAAATGCCATCGATTAATGGAAACTTAGCATAGAAGGAACATCGAGCTAGCACAAGAAGTAGATGATGATCAGATGATCGTTTATCCCAGTTAATTATGCATGTAATAGTTTACTTTGGTGTGTGGAAATGTCATGTGTGTACTAGCCACCTATGTAATTGGATGTTCACCCCGTATTACACACATCTTGTTTATGTGAAACGTTTATGTTGTCTTGGCTCAACACAAACAATTTATCGGAATGAACTGTATGCCCTCCATTGCACACACCTTGATCTGGTTGAACCGTTTCTGTTGTGTTGCCTAATCGAAAACAGTTTATCCGAGTGAACCGTATTTCATATATCGCACACACCTTGATCTGGCTGACCGTTTCTTTTGTGTTGCCTAATCACAAATAGTTCATCCGAGTGAACTGTATGTCGTATATCGCACACGCCTTCATCTGGCTGCCCGTTTCTTTTGTTCTGCCACATCGCAAATAGTTAATTGAACTGAACCGTATGCCCCCCATCGCACGCGCAACTAAAATCTGAACCGTGTTTGATGTATCCTTCATCGCAAACGTTTTGCATCTTTTTTGACGGTTTTGTTACATCCCCATTTGCGATTAATGCATCGCACACAGTTTCGTCAAAGGGTCTCTGATTGTAGTGTCGCGTTAGCAGCATCCTGCAGTAGTGCGTTGGCTGACTGAACACGCCTAAGGACAAGGTCACCTTCCTCAAAACTCCAGGCATGAACCCTGCGGCTGTGATAGTGACGCTAGGCTTGCTGGTAGCATGCAGCACGCGTAGCAGCCCAGGGATGGTTCTCCTTGAGTGGCACAGCATTGTGTTGTGTTGCCTAATCCAAGAAGAAGAAGAAGAAGAAGAAGAAGAAGCTGACACCACACCCCGACACCCTGACACCACACCCCGACCCCGACCCCGACACCCCGACACTCTGACACCCCGATCGACCCCGACACCCTGACACCACACCCCGACCCCGACCCCGACGGGGTCATATATTTGTGAATTATGAGTTAGGTCGTATATTTTTCGATTTTGTTATGCAAAACATCATATATATTTGTGTTCATCGCGTGGATTTAAATGTGCAGATGTTTCGTCGCTGTGAGGGTGTGGTGTTTGACGACCTCCCCGTGCGTTCGACGAGCTCCGCCCCTGCATTCATTGGTGACCACAAATACATCTCCTCCTCCCCCCTTCATTTGCTCTGTTCCGGTCTTCGTGCCAATGAAACTTGCTACCTATAGGTGTCAAGCATCAGTATGCGTAACCACTATGCGTCTCCCATTCGAAAGGGTTACATCTATAAATATGCATGCATTTGCATATTTATTATCGTGATTCTTTTGAATTGTCCAACGTTATCCATGGACAGCCCGAGTATGTGTAGATTGGGTTCGTTTTCCAATATGCTCTGCTCTGGATCCGATGCAGAATTTTGTCAGTGCCTCCCTGTTGTTCTCCGAGTACACATCCTCTCTGCTTATTGCCGAGACATGTATCAGGAGAACAACGGGGAAGCGCTGCCGAGATTTTGCGTCGGATCCGGAGCAGAGCATGGGAAAACGAACCCAATCTACACATACTCGGGTGGGATTAGTACCTATCTTTACCTATTAGTGTGTAGGTTGCATGGACGTAATAAAACTGACAAACTCCATTAACCGATGGATATGGTTTGCTTAATTATGTATATATTTCTTGTGTGTCCAGTACGAAGTCAATATGAGTGATCGTGCGTGGATGTACACGGTTACACTAGACAGAAAGTTTGGACCGAGGAATGGTTAACAAAAACCAAAGGGTTTGTTAGAGCCGCATTTGCAAATGGCCAGAAATTTAGTTGGTGCCCCTGTGTCCGGTGTGACAACTATAATAAGAGGGACGAGCTTGAAATGAGTAAAGACCTGCAGAAGTTTGGTCTTACACCTGGTTACACGATCTGGACATTTCATGGTGAGTCTGCCCAACGTGCCAGAGCCGAGGTGGTTCGTCGTCGCACCGACGAGCATGGTACCGGGATGGAAGACATGGTGCAAGACTTTGACGATGCTCAGGACTCGGACGAGGAGATGGAGGAATCTGCAAAGGCCTTCACTGAAATGCTGGAGTCCTCAAAACATCCTCTCCATGAGCCCACTGAGCTTTTTCAGCTGGATGCCATCTCACAAATAATAGTTTTGAAGGCTCAATTGAACTTGGGCAGAGAATGCTACGACGTGTTAAGACAGTATTCGGACGATTTCTGCCCAAAGGCCATGTGCTACCTGCAAACCTGTACCAGTCAGACAAAATCCTCCGTGCTCTTAAGATGCCCTATGAGAAGATACATGCCTGCGTGAAAGGATGTGTCTTATTTAGGCTTCAGTATGAGGACATGAACTACTGTCCCATTTGCAATTCTTCCAGGTATGTTGTGGTAGACAACGGTATGGGTGAGGAGACGCAGACCAAAATACCCGTTAATGTTCTGCGGTATATGCAAATCGTACCAAGACTTCAACGTCTTTTCATGGTCGAAGAGATGGCCAGACAGATGACATGGCGCAAAATGGGCAAAAGAACCGAACTAGATGCAGATGGGAATGTGATGATGGTGCACACATCGGATGGTGAAGCGTGGAAGCGCTTTGATGCATTACATGAGCAAAAAAAGGGCAGATCCATGGCATCCTCGAGTCGCCATCAGCATGGATGGGTTCAGTGTGTTTGGTTAGGCGGCAGCCCCATACAGTTGTTGGCCCGTGTTTGTCATTCCACTCAATCTCCCCCCCAGGCAGATTATGCAAAGAAAGAACATTTTCCTGACATTGATAATTCCAGGGCCCAACTACCTAGGGAAGAATATGAATGTGTACATGCAGCCGCTTAAGGACGAATTGCAAGAAGCTTGGGATGATGGGTTCAAGACATACGACGCCTTTAGCAAAGAGAACTTCATAATGCATGTGTGGTACATGTACTTGACACATGAATTGCCGGCGTATGCGCTATTCGTTGGCTGGTGTGTGCACGGAAGGTTCCAGGAGCGGCCATGAATTGCCGGCATATGCGCTATTCTTCTTCTTCTTCTTCTTCTTGGATTAGGCAACACAACAGGGTTCATCCCTGGGCTGCTACGAGCGGCCATGGCGATCTAGATCTATCAGAAAAACACCGATAAAGAAGAACAGAAGTTTTCTCCGCGATGCGGTGGTTAATACGTTCAAGGGGTATATAAATATTTTCTATCTTGGGAAACAAGAGAAACAAGGGGAAGACGGAGTCGGGAAGGTGCCCGAGGTGGGCACAACCCACCTGGGCGCGCCCTGGTGTCTTGTGCCCTCCTCGGTTGCCTTCCTGGTTGTTTATTATTTTCCTAATTTTTGTAATATTCCGAAACTGACAAAAAAATATTTTTGTGGATTTTTTGGAGTCCGTTTACTTACCGTATAACATACCTCGTCTTTTTCAGGATTTTGGAGCGTTCCGGAAGGTTTCTGTAAGTGCATCTAGTGCCCCTTAGTGACTTTGGTGTATTGAAGACTTATAGGTTAAGGGTTTAACACGTTTGTGAGTGTACACAGGTCTATAAGTCTATGAGGAGTTTGATATTTACAGAGAAAGTCGACCCCTAAAAATGAATGTCTTCAACTGAAGACTTTGGCTTTCTGAAGACTTTGAAAGTGAAGAAATCGGTGTGACCGTGAAGACTTGGTATTCATGTGAGGAATATGAAGCGTGAAGACTTTTGTTTTCGTAGTTTCATTTTCTCTTTCTTGAGTCATAGGAAACACCGTACTGTTAAAGGGGGTCAAGGTAAAACTAAGGAAAAGTTTCCAAGTGATGCTCATCTCAAAATCCTACACATACCAATCCTTTCGAGTGAAGCCATTGGAAATATCATACAGTCCAGTCAATTTCCTCAGTGACAGAGACGAAGATCTTCTGGTCCCTGAGGAATTTGTTCTGACTAAGGAGTAGGAATTCACCAGTGCACATTGCCTACAAGTGAGGAATATGATAGCCATCAGGAATTTGATACTCAAATATCCGACCGTTGCTGTGCTACGCGCCATCTATCCCAAAATATCTACCCACCTAACGGTCATATCATTGAAGGGCATTTATATCTTATCATGTCGGGCTGCTCCCTAGGCTATAAATAGTCGCCCCCTACAACCACTAGCTGGTTGGCTGCTCCGAGAGAAAATGACACTTGTCATTGAGAGCATCCCATCCTCCGAGGACTTTGAGCGAAAATCATCAAGTGAAGAAAACCCAAACTCAAACACCTACAAACCCAAAGAGATTGAGCATCATTGAAGAGATTGTTCCTGTGTGGAACCTACGCTTGTTACCTTTGAGGACTATGCATCCTCCAGACGGTTAGGCATCATGGTCTAGAGCATCCAAGAGGAAATTATGGATCGCCGAGTGACCGTGTCTGTGATGGTTTGGAAGTCACCTAAAGACTTACCACAAGTGATTGGGCGAGGTCTGTGTCACCTTAGCTCAAGGAGAATACGGTGAGGACTGTGTGTCCGGGACTGTGCGTCCTCAGGTTTAAATACCTAGCCGCTCCAACCAGACGTACGGCTGTCACAACAGTTGGAACTGGTCTACCAAATCATTGTCTTCACCAAGCTACTGGTTATATTTCCTCAACCCTTCCATTTCCTCATTCATATACTGTTGTACTTGATCGTTACTGTTTGAAGACTTTGACCGAAGACTTTCTCAATTTCCTCAATCCTATTTCTTCAGTCAGTTTGTCTTCACCTTCTTATCCTGTGTTTACGCTACTTGTACTTTGTGCTTCTTTTCATTTCATCATGATGACTGTGCTACTGATCTGTTATGCTTGCATCTGAGTACTTACTTCACTGCTAGTCGTTCGGGACTTAGTAATTTCATCACCTTGAAATTCCTTAGTGACGAATTTGTAAAAATCGCCTATTAACCCCCCCCCTCTAGTCGATTTAACGCACTTTCAATTGGTATCAGAGCAAGGTACTCCCTTGTTCTATGTGATTTTGGTTTAACCTCCTGGAGTTTTAGTTATGTCGACTTCAGGTATGATCAAGGTCTCTGCTGGGTGTCCTACCTTCAATTGGACGGACTACCCCTACTGGAAGAATAAGATGTGAATGCATCTTGAGGCAATTGACAATGATCTCTGGTACGTTCTGGAAATGCCGTTCCTCGGTCACTCCTACCATCAACGCTGCTGATGTGAAGTGATTCAAGCAACTCGACTGTCAAGCGAAGAACATCATATGTGGCCATCTGAGCAAAGGGTAGTATGGCAGGGTGAGTGCTTTGGAGTCAGCTAAGCTCATCTGGGACAGGCTGTCAAAGGTCAACGAAGGAGTCTCAACTCAACGTGACTCTTGAGTTGACATTCTTCGCAATCTCTTCAACCGCTTCAAAAGACTCGACAATGAAAATGTTTAGCAAAACTTCGATCACCTCACTGACATCTCAAATGAGCTTCAAGCACTTGGTGCCACTGACATCACTGACCATGAGGTGGTGAAGAAATTGCTGAGATCGCTTGATTCCTCATTTGATACTATTGCACTGATGATACAAGAACGTGGAGACTACAAGTCACTTGATCACGCTGTTATCCTAGAGAGGCTAAACACTCATGAGTTCCAACTTGCTGAGAAGAGAGATCTCTATGGACCGAGCTACGGCAGATCACATGCTCTAAAGGCCAAGGCAGGCTCTGAATCTGAAGGTGAGTATTCTGGCAGCAGCCTTGGTGATTGTGAAGAACTGAGCCAGGAGCTAGCAATGCTCGTAAGGAAATTCTAGAAGTTCTCAAGGCGTGGTCGCTTTGGTAAATCCTCAAGAAGTGATGACATGAGATCAGATTCCTCATCCCGTGACTAGAAGAAGAGAACTTGCCACAAATGCAAGAAACCTGGTCACTACATTACAGATTATCCTGAGTGGGAAAAGGAATCAAAGAAGAACAAATGCAAGGATTACAGTTCTGATGACTCAAAGAAGAAGAAGAAACCTTCAAAGTCCTCATCATCAAAATCCTCGAAGTCTTCATCTCACAAGAAGAGCAGCTCCAAAAAGGCTCGGGCATTCATTGGCAAGGAAATGGACTCTGAAGCTGAATCTGAGGAAAATGAGGAAGAGGAGGCATCTGAGGAGTCAGACTCTGGTGTGGCGAGCCTAGACCTCGCTACTACGTTCGTCCGCAAGTCTATCTTCAACTCTGAGGAAAATGACTTCCCCAACTTTGTTGACGACGGCGATGATGACTACGCTCCCACCTATTGCTTCATGGCAAAGGATGCCAAGGTACTCAAATATCCCTCCTCTTAATCAAGTAAGGATGAATCTGATGAAAACCTCAAGCCTAGCTATTCTAAAATTGCTAAGATTGCAGTGAAACAACAACATGCTTTTGAAAGGGTTGAAAATATGCTAGACAAAAGCGATGACCTGTTGGGTGAAGAAATGTATCCAACTCAAACCTTGACTGATAATCTTCAGAGACTCCAGTCTAAGTTTGACAACCTTCAAATTCATCATAACACTCTCTTATCAGATCATGAGGAGCTTTCTTATGAATTTCTTCAAAGAAATCAAGATCTTGAAAAGCTAAGGGTGAGTTATGAAGATCTTCATAAGGAACGTGATTCATTGCTCGCTCAGCAGATCAGTGCCGCTCAGGAAGAATTCATTCCACCATGTTTGAAATGCATTGAACGTGAATCTGCTAATTCTTCACATGAAAGTTCAAATGCTTCTATTGCTACAAATTCTTCAAATGTCTCTGCTATCACAAATTCCTCATCTGAGGATGCTAACAGTATCACTGACAATGCATGGCTGAAGGAATTGTATGTGACAGGCATGTACAAAAGCCTCAAAGGGCATCAGGCACTTTGTGATGTGCTTAAAAAGCAGATCCTCAACAGGAACAGTAGGAAAGAGGGTATTGCCTTTGAGAGGAAACTCAATGCTGATGGGACCTACTAGAAACTTGAGCAGTATCCCAAAACCTCATGGGTTGCAGCAAAGCGACCTCCCGTAGATCCATCCACTTTATCTGGCTTTACATGTGAATCTTCATATTCTTCTGATGAGTCATTTGACTCCAACTATAAACTGTTCAAAAATCAGAATGGTGAAGTATTTGCTAGAAATGTTGGCACTAACTGCAGGAATGGTCCCCCTATGAAGAAAATCTGGGTTCCCAAAAGGTGCCTTGAAAATCTTCAGGTGAATGTCATCATGACGCCACCTGTTAAGAATAGGAACCCCAGATCAAATTCTACATATGGACCAAAGTCTTCATATGGATTAAAGTCCTCATATGGACCAAATTCCTCACATGGATCAGATTCCTAATATGGATCAAAATCCTCATATGAACATCATCGTGCTAACACTTCTGTTTCGCAGGGAAAGACTAAGGGCTATGAATATGTGCATTATTCTTCAAATCATTATGTTCATAAGTCCTCGAAGAATTTCTCTACTTATTCATATGCTTACTCTAACCCCTCTTTTGTGAAACGAAGTGGACTGGCTTCTATGCCACCTTTCTCTTATGGAGCTCGCATAATGATGAACTCTTTGCCACCCCTCCAGATGTGGGTGGTGAAGAAAAAGAATTAATCTCTTATGCAGGGTCAGGTCTCCACACAAACTTAAACGTCTGAAGAATTTGCTCGAGACCTGAATATGCTTGAAAGCACGCAAGCTAATCATGAAGAGATGAATTTTCATTTCTCACGTCCTCATACTGCTATATCTGTTCTATTGCCTGATAAAATTGATCTCATGAATTTGATGTCATATTCTTTACCGATGAAGTATATGAGTTCGTAAGATGCACTAATCCATCTGCAGGATGATCAACCCAAAGTCACTGAGTGCTTCCTCGAAAGTGGATGTACAAATCACATGACTAGTGACAAGAACTTATTTGTGGACACTGCTTTATCTCCATCGCATCTGAAGCATATCACCTAGGCTGACAAAGGCAAAAGCAAGGTATTGGGTCTAGGTAGGGTTGCGATCTCAAAGGATCGACACATGGACAAAGTCATGCTTGTTGAGTCCTTAGGATTCAACCTCATGTCTGTCTCAATGCTTTGTGATCTTGATATGGTTGTTGTCTTTGGCAAGTATCATTGTGTTGTGATCATGGAAGCTGACCATTCCAAAGTCTTCGAAGGCTTTAGGAGAGGAGACTTGTATATTGTTAATTTCTCTACAGGACCACAACCTGCCACATGTCTACTTGCAAAAGCTTCAAAAGGCTGGTTATGGCATCGACGACTTGGTCATGCCGGCATGAGGAACTTGCACACGCTCGCGGAGAAGAAGGATGTCATTAGCATCGAGGGTGTCAAATTCCTCAAGGATCACCTATGTGGAGCTTGTGAAGCTGGAAAGACGACCAAGGCCAAGCATCCCTCAAAGACTATCATGACTACCACTCATCCATTTGAATTGCTTCACATGGATCTCTTTGTCCCTATTCATTATGCCACATTCACCAATGTTGCATCTTTGTATGGCTTTGTTATTGTTGATGACTATTCTCGTTACACATGGGTGCATATCATCACTTACAAAACTAAAGTGTAGGAAGTTTTCAAACGATTTTCCTCGAGGGCTTCAACCAACTTTGGTGTGAAGATCTAGCACATCAGAAGTGACAATTGGGCCGAGTTCAAAAATACTGGTCTTGATTACTATCTTGATGAACTTGGTATTACACACGAGTTATCTACTCCTTATACTCCTCAGCAGAATGGCGTTGTGGAGCGCAAGAACAGGACTCTTGTTGAGATGGCTTGCACTATGCTTGATGAATACAAGACGCCTTGTCATTTTTGGCCTGAGGCAATTGATACTGCGTGCCACATCATCAACAGGGTATATCTTCACAAATTCTTCAAAAAGACCTCATATAAACTCCTCACTGACAAGAAACCCAATGTGACTTATTTCAAAGTCTTTGGTGCTAAATGTTGGATTAGAGATCCTCATCACAATTCTAAATTTGCACCGAAAGCACATGAAGGTTTTATGCTTGGTTACGCAAAGGACTCGCACACCTACAGAGTCTTTAACACCGTTGACCACAAGGTTGTTGAAATGCTAGATGTGCGGTTTGATGAAACTAATGGCTTGCAAAGAGAGCACCTACCTCCCGTGCTACATGAAATGTCACCTGAGGGATCCATCAAGTTCAAGGCTACTGAGGATGTCATTCCTACCGAAGAATCTACTGAAGAAGTCATTCCAGAACGTGAAGAACATCATGCTGGTGCACCTGAGGAAAATGGCTCTGAAGAAAATGCTGAGCCAACTCAACGTCGTCAACCCGCTCATCCTCGCGTTGCAAATGAAGTGTAGATCAACAAAATCATCAGCGACATCAATGCACCAGGTCCTCTCACACGCCCAAGGGCTTCACATTTGTCTAACTTTTGTGGGCACTTTGCTTTTGTATCTATCATAGAGCCCACCAAAGTAGATGAGGCATTTTTGGAGCCTGAGTGGATTCAATAATGCAAGAGGAATTACATTAGTTCAAGCTCAACAATGTCTGGGAACTTGTCAAGCGACCAGACCCACGCAAGCACAATATCATCGGCACAAAATGGATCTACTGCAACAAGCAAGATGAAAATGACCTTGTGGTGAGGAATAAGGCACGACTTGTAGCTCAAGGCTACACACAGGTTGAAGGAATTGATTTCGATGAAACTTTTGCACCTGTTGCTATGAGGCTATTCTCATATTGCTTGCTTATGCTAACCATCAAAATATCATATTATATCAAATGGATGTGAAAAGTGCATTCCTCAATGGTAAGCTTGAGGAAGAAGCAGGCCCCTCGGGCGTGGTATGATACTTTGAAGGAATTCCTCATGAATAAAGGCTCCAAACCCGGTTCAGTTAACCCAACTCTTTTCACCAAAACCTATGTTGTGAATTATTCCATGCGCCAATCATATGTTGATGATATTATCTTTGGATGTACTGACCAACGTTACTGTGACGAATTTGCCTATATGATGAGTGAGGAATATCAAATGTCTATGATGGGAGAATTGAAATTCAAATTCGTCATCATCGCAATGGCGTCTTAATATCTCAGGAGAAATACCTTAAGGATGTATTGAGGAAATTCGGCTTGCAAGATTGCAAAGGCGTCAAAATCCCTATGCCCACAAATGGCCATCTATGCACTGATGAAAATGGTATTGACTTCGATCAAAAGGTATACCGCTCCATGATTGGATCTTTATTGTATCTATGTGCATCTAGGCCAGATATTATGCTTAGTGTTTGCATGTGTGCCCGATTTCAAGCTACACTGAAGGAATCACACCATAAGGCTGTGAAGAATATTCTTCGATATCTAGCTCACACTCCAACACTTGGATTATGGTATCCGAAGGGCTCGGCTTTTGATCTCATTGGATATTCTGACTCTGACTATGCTGGTGATCGTGTGGACCGCAAGTCAACATCCGGCACATGCCATTTCCTCGGACGAACCTTGGTATGTTGGTCCTCGAAGAAACAGAACTGCGTATCACTCTCTACTGCTGAAGCTGAGTACATTGCTGCTGGTTCGTGCTGTGCTCAATTGCTATGGATGAAGCAAACCCTCAAGGACTACGGCATCAATGTTAAGAATGTGCTAGTCTTCTATGACAATGAGAGTGCCATCAAGATTGCTCATAACCCAGTTCAGCACTTGAAGACAAAGTACATCCAGATTCGTCATCATTTTCTTTGAGATCATGTGTTGAAGGGCGACATCTCTATCGAGCACGTGAAGACTGAAGAACAGCTAGCCCATATCTTCACAAAACCCTTGGATGAGAAGAGATTTAGCAAGTTGTGGTGTGAGCTAAATATCTTAGAATCTTCGAATGTCCTTTGAAAAGGACACACATCCTAACACTTATGCAAAATTGATGACTTAGATATGCAAAAAACGAAGTAACGTTTTTCTTCAATCAATGAAGACTAACCCTCTAAGTGTGAAGAAATAATGAAGAATTTGATTCTCAGAGCCCTACAACAATTGTACGCGGCGTCTGAAATCATCAATCTTATACGGTGGGTCACGCCACCAACAAAAGTTGAAAATCTTCAGTTAGAGTTTTCTTCAGTTTTTGAAATTCCTCAGTTGTTTAAACTCTCCAACTTTGCAATGTATTCACTCTTTCCAACATTGTTCTTCATTGACTATATATATGACTTTTCAGTACTCTATAGCATTCGCTCATTTCTAATTCTTCAAGTTGACTTTTCTGCTAAGTGAATGTGCTCGGACCCGTCCCCCTCTATGCTAAACTCAACCCAGTATGTTCACAAATTCTTCATGTGCATTCTATTTGAAACCCGTTCAAAATCTTCACTGTGTCCTTGTTAGCTAAATAATTTGTGAACAAAACTTTAAAATATTCTTCTTTGAATTCTCGGCTTTTGCCGCTCAAACCATTCCACATCCCACGATAAGGTTATTATATTCACCCACGATCCCACATGATCCCCACCTCACTGTACGTGGGGACACATGTCGCTAGGATGAGAAGGGTCAGGGCGCGTTCGTCCATTTTCCTCGGACAAGCGGTTTTTCACCTCGGCTATAAATACCCCTCACCCTCCTCAGACTTCATTTACCCGGCTCGACCTCACTTCCCTCGCTCGAGCTCTCTGACCTAGAGCCGCCGCTAGTTCCATAGTTGCCAGTGAGGAAGAGCTTCACTGCCTCGACCTTGTCGCCGTCGTACACACGCCAGCCGCGGAAGTCTTCACTCCGCCACCAACGTAGCTGTCTTCCGCCAAGTTAGGGCATGGAAGATCTGAACGGACGAACTTCTCAACTTCCACTCCCAGTTCGTCGTGTTCTTCGTCATGGGCAAATAAAATTTATTTTCACTGCCCTTGTTGATTCTGATGATTTCCACAAAATGTTCAGAAGGTGTTTATTCTTGAACTTCCACACTGATAAACACCACACTTGCATCTGTTTCTTGATTTGTTTCTCTAAGCAACATTTTTATTCAAGATTCCTGAATTGTGTGGATATTCAATATATACAACTCTAGAACCTAAGTCAAAGATCGCTTAGTGAAATTTCTCAAGACACTCCTGGTCAAATTCCTCAAACCTGTTTCTTTTGAAAAACTTCTAAGAACGCATATGACCTCTCCAAATTCTTTTCACCTATACTCTGTTCACAAGTACACATGTCTACTTATGAATCTCTTGGTTATCATGAACTTAACTCATTTGCAGCATTCCTCGAAGACAAATTGCATAGCTCGTCAGAGAATTCCATTGTTCAAAATCCTCAGCTGAAGAAAATGGCTGATGGCAAGAGACCTCAGAAGGGAGGCAAGAGACCAGAAGTGAATACTGCTTTTGAGATACCTGATGATATCTATGCAGAATATTGCACTCCTGATGAAGCCAAACATGGCAAGGAGAACAAAAGTCAGCGCAAGGTGAGCATTCAGAGGATAGAGAGGAGATGGGCAGGGGAGTGGAGGCAGTACAGATATGTAACTCCGAAGTACATGAAGAAATTCGCTTTACACCCTCCTTGCCCAAGACCTCCATCGGAACTTGGCCAAGTTGTAGATCCCACTAGCTTGAACCGCAGTTAGGACTATCCAGATGAATGGGCAAAGCGGCAAGCCAAGTTGGCCAAAATGGCCAAAGAATAAGTGAGGAAATTCAATGAAGATTCTGCTGCTGCCGCTGCTGAGGCCTCTGCTAGCATGCCCAAGAAGCCTGCGCATAAGCCCAGTTCCTCAGCAATGCCCTCATGGCCAAGCTCATCAAAGCCCTCATGGCATATTCCTCAAGCAGCTCCAATTCTCACTGTCACAAAACCTTCAGCTGCTACTGCAAAGTCCTCGACACCTGCGCATCTCGCCTCTTGCTAAAGGACCACTGGTATCTCTATTGCTTCAGGAGCATCTGCAAGTTCTTTAGCTCCTCCTCAGTCCTCAACAAGCCCAACTTTGCTGAAGACAAAGGCCACTGCTGGACGAGGCACAAGGCCAAGTCCACACAAAAAATCAGGTTGCCTTCCATGTGCCGTCTAGTGAAGACGATGCTGATGACGAGGAATTAGCAGAAATCATCAGAGACAGACAGCAAAAGGCCGCTAGAGCCAAAGGCAGCAATGTGCCTCTTCTATTGGATCCCAAAGTTGATCATCGACTTCATTGATCTCTCGCACAAGGACCCCCAACACTCCTATGCCTGATTTCAATCTAACACCTGGCCAAAGTCATATGCTGACAGCCTTCATAGGCGAAGAAAAATGGAAGTTTGAGAAGGCCATGCAACTGAAGAAAGCTCAGTACAAGAAGGAGTGATTTCTGAAGAAGAATGTTGTCAAAATGGCAAATGATGAACTTGTGGCCATACAAACCGAGATCAAAGCACTCAGTTATGAATTTGACGCATACCGTGCAAATTGGCTAGGAGCCAAGGTCCTATTCGTCCGAGTGGCGAAGGAATTCACCTGAAAAGTTGCAGCCTCAATGTAACAATAAATTCCTCAGGCTGAAGCTTCATCACAACCAACTAAAGAACATGCAAGCACAGCTGATGAAAATCGGCCTATTGATGATTCTGAAACCACCAGGGTTGATGAAGATATTCCAGCCGCTGAAGAAACTGTCAGGGAAACCTCTAGTGTTGCGCCTGAAGAACAAGCCAGACCAGTTGAAGTATCTGCTACTGTGCCTGAAGAACTGATCATGCCAGGGCAACAACATCAGTTGTGCCTGAAGAAACTTCACCAACTTCCTCTGCCCCTCCTGCGCAAACGAGAAGTCCTACCCTTCCTTCTGCACCAGAAGAGAAGAAAACCAACGCTGCAGAGTGAGCAGCTGTGAAGAAAAGGAAAGCATCTGCATCCTCAAAGTCTTTAGCTCCGAAGAAAGTGAAGACTTTGACGAGCTCCTATGCAAATTCCATAGATGTTGTTCCAATATCAAGCATGCCATGAAAGGAGATTGTTCCCTTTGGTGAGGAATATGTGATTCCAAGTGAATATGACGAAGAAGATCCTTCTGCTGCTACATCAGAGCAGATTGATGAAGAAATTGAAGTGGACAACATCACTTCAACTCCACTGTATCCTCGCCCATGCCTCAGTTCACTTCAGAAGAGGCCGGCGTTGAAGAAATAGATGAGGAAGATGAAGATGTGGATATTGGGTCTACAACGCTGATTCTAAATGATTACTACTGGGAAAGTCAATACCCCAATTCACCACTCTACACCCCTCTGCAATAGATTCCTCAGTCCCCGGTTCAAATAGAAGAAATTCATACGGGCTCTGAAGAACATCAAGCTTCTTTTCTCACTATTCCTGAAGAAGTTCCAGCCACTAGAGCTGATGATAATGTTGCCGAAGAAATGGAGACCCAGGCTGTTGTTGATGACATTCCTCCTGAAATTCCTCAGCCTGCGACTCCAGAGTCTGTGATTCAAGAGGTTGTGGTGACTTCGACTGCTAATCCTTAGCCCAAGCCACATAGTCCTCACTCCAAGAAACACAAGCTTAATGCTGAAGATTTCTTCAATAAGCACATTTTCTTCACTAACTACAATCCTTATGACTATGCTCGTCTTCGACGCAAGCATTTTTGGACATCTAGCCAAATGAACTTCTATTCCTTGCTGCTGTTTCATAAAGAAAAGATCTTTGACCACGATCAAATTCCTCATGTGGACATGGAGTCTCTACCTTGCTTCATCCCAGTCCTCAGTGTTCTTCATGACGCTAGGCTGCTCAACTTCTACACCGACATCTGCGACTGGAATGAAGAACTCATTCTTCAGTTCTATGCTATGTTGCACATCACTGGCAACGTTGAAGATGTGAATTCATGGGTATTGGACTGGATGACAGAAAATACTCACTACAAGGCTCCGACCTCTGAATTACTTCATGCCATCCCAGTCAGTCCTCCTCTTGAAGGTGCAAGGCTCATCTATGCTGACCCTGAACTCTCAGATCATCTGATGCAAGTGTTGATGAAGCCTTTGAAGCCCGGCCAAGCTCCAAGGACCAAATTCCTCGTCGAGGAATTGCTCTATGTGCCAAGGACTGTGTATAGGATATTGACCAAAACCCTCAGTCCTATCAAGGGCCACTACTCCGATGAAGAATAGGTTGTTGGCATCATGAAGAATCTGCTTTTCAACATCATACATGGTATTCCTATCTACTACCACGATTTTGCTACCTCTTGAGCATGCGCTGGTTTTCCCTTGAAGAGGAAAGAGTGATGCAACAAAGAAGCGTAAGTATTTCCCTCAGTTTTTGAGAACCAAGGTATCAATCCAGTAGGAGACTACACGCAAATTGCCTAGTACCTGCACTACCAATCAAGAACCTTGCAACCAGCGCAATAAAGGGGTTGTCAATCCCTTCATGGCCACTTGCAAAAGTGAGATATGATCAAGATAATAAGATAAATATGTTTGGTATTTTTGTTGTATAGATTGGAAAATAAAGATTGCAAAATAAATAGTAAACTAGAATTGTATATTGGAAACTTATATGATGTAAAGTAGACCTCGGGGCAATAGGTTTCACTAGTGGCTTCTCTCAAGATAGCATATGTTACGGTGGGTGAAATAACTACTGCCGAGCAATTGATAGAAAAACACATAGTTATGATGATATCTAAGGCAATGATCATGAATATAGGCATCCCGTCCGTGACAAGTAGACCAAAACGATTCTGCATCTACTACTATTACTCCACACATCGACCGCTATCCAGCATGCATCTAGAGTATTAAGTTCATAACAACGTAGTAACGCATTAGGCAAGATGACATGATGTAGAGGGATAAACTCAAGCAATATGATATAAACCCCATCTTTTTATCCTCGATGGCAACAATAAAATACGTATCGTTTCCCTTTTTGTCACTTGGATCGAGCACCGCAAGATTGAACCCAAAGCTAAGCACTTCTCGCATTGCAAGAAAGATCAATCTAGTAGGCCAAACTAAACCGATAATTCGAAGAGACTTGCAAAGATATCAAATCATGCATATAGGAATTCAGAGAAGAATCAAATAATATTCATAAATAATCAAGTTCACAAACCCACAATTCAACGGATCTCAGCAAACACACCGCAAAAAGTATTACATCGAATAGATCTCCAAGAAGATCGAGGAGAACTTTGTTTTGAGATCCAAAGAGAGAGAAGAAGCCATCTAGCTAATAACTATGGACCCGAAGGTCTGTGGTAAACTAGTTGCACATCATCGGAGAGGCTATCGTATTGATGTAGAAGCCCTCCATGATCGAATACCCCTCCGGCAGATCTCCGAAAAAGGCCCCAAGATGGGATCTCATGGGTACAGAAGGTTGCGGCGGTGGAAAAGTGGTTTCATGGCTCCCCTGAATGTTTTCATGGTATAAGAGTATATATAGGCGAAAGAAGTAGGTCGGTGCAGCTACGAGGGGCCCACGAGGGTGGGGGCGCGCCCTCCCCTCGGGGCGCGTCCTACTGCCTCGTGGCCGCCTCGTTGCTTCCTTGACGTCCACTCCAAGTCTCCTGGATTGCGTTTGTTCCAAAAAAGATCCTCGCGAAAGTTTCGTTCCATTTGGATTCCGTTTGATATTCCTTTTCTGCGAAACACTGAAATAGGCAAAAAAAACAGCAAATTGCACTGGTCCTTCGGTTAATAGGTTAGTCCCAAAAGTAATATAAAAAGGTATATTAAAGCCCATTAAACATCCTATACAGATAATATAATAGCATGTTACAACAAAAAATTATAGATACGTTGGAGACGTATCAAGCATCCCCAAGCTTAATTCCTGATCGTCCTCGAGTAGGTATATATGTGGAATGCTACCTAACATAATTTTCAATGTAATTCTCTTTATTGTGGCGTCAATGTTTAGATCCAAAAGATCCTAGACAAAGTTTTAATATTGACATAAAGATAGTAATACTTCAAGCATGCTAACCAAGCAATTATGTCTTATCAAAATAACATAGCCAAAGAAAGCTTATCCCTACAAAATCATATAGTTTGTCCATCATTTTCGTCACACAAAATGCTCCCATCATGCACAACCCCGATGATAAGCCGAGCAATTGGTTCATACTTTTTAACGTGCTTCAGCCTTTTCAACCCTTACGCAATACATGAGCGCAAGCCATGGACATAGCACTATGGGTGGAATAGCATATGATGATGGGGGTTATCTGAGAAGACAAAAAAGGAGAAAGTCTCACATTGACGTGGCTAATCAACGGGCTATGGAGATGCCCATCAATTGATGTCAATGCGAAGAGTAGGGATTGCCATGCAACGGATGCACTAGAGCTACAAATATATGAAAGCTCATCAAAAGAAACTATGTGGGTGTGCATCCAACTTGCTTGCTCACGAAGATCTAGGGCATTTTGAGGAAGCCCATCATTGGAATATACAAGCCAAGTTCTATAATTAAAATTTCCCACTAGTATATGAAAGTGACAAAATAAGAAACTCTCTATCATGAAGATCATGGTGCTATTTTGAAGCACAAGTGTGGAAAAAGGATAGTAACATTGTCCCTTCTCTCTTTTTCTCTCATTTTTTTGTTTGGGCTTCTTTGGCCTTTTTTTATTTAGGCTTATTTGGCCTCTTATTTATTTTATTTTTATTTTTCGTCTGGAGTCTCTTCCTGACTTGTGGAGGAATCTGTCGGCGTCCTGGAACGGGGGTCCCCAGACTTGCCTGCCTGCGGTGCACAGCGTGGCTCCAACAGCGGCCCTGTACGGCCCATCCTCACCAGCAAACACTCAAGACCCTCGCGAGGGGCCAAGCCTCGCGAGGCGGGCGACACAAGACCACCTCGGGGGCAGCCTCACCAGGATGGCTCACGACGGGCGGAGAGGTAAAGGCAAGGGACACCTCGCGAGATTCCTGTGATGCAAGCCATGACGACTGGAGCCAGGACGGTGCTAGGCGGGCACCAGCGCGAGCAGTGTCCTCGTTTCCTCTTTGGTGCTAAAGAGGCAAGCGCATGCGAGGAGTCCCGAGGAATCAGGCAAAGGTTTCCATATCGGTGCAACGAGACCAAGATCAGTAGGACGGCAGGACGGAGGTCACCGTGGAGCCCAAGACAGCGTCACCACCAGAGCCTTTGGCAGGCGAACACCACCTTTAGCTAGGATAACTTGTACTAGTTGTCTCCCTTCGAATTTGGCCCTTGTTGGATCCCTTCCCGCTCAATATTTGGGGAGAGGACCAGGGCCTCTATAAATAGGACTAGCCACCACCATAGGGGGGAGCGAGACGGACCATTCAAATCATCCACAACCACCCAAGTTCACCAAGCACAAGGACACCTCTCCCCAGGAGGTTGTTCTTCCCTTGTAAATGTTCATCCTCAACCCAATAGGCAATCCACCACACCACACTGCAGTAGGGTATTACACCACATCGGTGGCCTGAACCAGTATAAACTCTTGCGTCTCTCGTTCTTTGTTGCGAGAGCGACCTAGGGAGAGAGAGAGATCTTCATGCGCACCCCAGTGTTCGAACCTCAAGGGTTTTGCCAGATCCCGAAATCCGACAATTGGTGCGCTAGGTAGGGGTGCGCCGAAGCTTTCCTCCCACCGATCCGCATTTCGTCGCCTCGTCGCATCCATGGCGGACGCTCGTCGAGCCCGCGTTGAGCGCTGAGCCGCCTTCGCCGCCCGCGTCGCTCAGACCGCCCCTGTCGGCGGGCCTCCCCGTCGTTCCCCGTCACCCGCCGTCAATGCCACCACCGGCCCGGCGGGAAACGAGCAGCAAGCGTCCTCGCGGCACCCCTCGGTGCGGCGGGACGGCCGCACCGCCACTACGTCGCTAACCCCAGCCGGCTCGTCGTCTCACGCTCGTCGCGCTCCCACGAATGCGCAGGCCGCGCTGCTCATGGCACGCGAGCTTCTACGCTACCGCCCAGTCGACGACCTCTACAAGGACTGGCTAGACCGCATCGCCGAGCTCATCAGTGCCGCAGGGGGCTCCCCCGTGCCATCCCTTTCGCTGCCTCGCCCTCCGCCAGTTGTGGGCGACATGGCTCAAGGAGCGCCTCCACCACCTCTGCACCAAGACGGTGCTCTGGAGCCACGGCGCGTGGCCCCCGGCGTGATCCACCGCGTCGGGCACCCGCGCGAGAAGAAGGAAGCTGCCAAGAAGTTCCCCAGCCCCAAGAGAATGCGCCCGCGCTCCCAGCGCCACCGCGACAAGACCGCGTGCCGCCTGCGGCAGCGGTGCGCGGGCATCTAGGGCAGGCTCCGCATCAGCAAAGGGCCCCGGTGGCCACCGCAGGCTGCTGCGCCTTCACTCCTGAGCTGCGCAGCGTCGCCTAGCCGGGCAAGTTCAAGCCAGACCTGCCTCCTCGCTACAATGGCACCCCGACCTAGCGGAGTTCTTGCAACTCTACGAGCTGAGCATCAAGGCAGCCAACGGCGATGAAAAAGTCATGGCAAACTGGTTCCCCATGGCTCTCAAGGATGGCTCGCTCGTGGCTCCTGAACCAGCCCCCGGGCTCGATCTCCTCCTGGGACAAGATGCGCGACCGCTTCGTCGCCAACTTCCAGGGCACTCGTGACCGCCCTCCGGCTGCGGGTGACCTGTGCCGCATCAAGCAGCAGCCAAGAGAGACACTGCAGAAGTACATCCAGCGCTTCAATAGCGTTCGACTGAAGATCCCCAAGGTAATGGACGAGGCCATCATTTCAGCATTTTCTGATGGCGTCCGCGACGTCAAGATGAAGGAGGAGATCGCCATCCACGAGGAGCTATGCACGGCTTTGGAGCTGTTCAACCTAGCGACCAAGTGCGCAAGAGCTGAGGAGGGGCGCCTTTCCCTCCTCGAGCTCCCGGCTACCGAACATGAGGATAAGAAAGCCAAGGAGAAGGACGTGAAGCGCAAGGGAGTAGCCGTGCTCGCGGCGGGGCCAAATACGAAGCGCGGCCGGGACCATCTCGAGTCGTCCAAGAGCAGCCGGCCATTATGCGCCTTCCACAACGTACACATCCACAACACCAACGACTGTCAAGCGCTCATGGCCATTGGTGATGGACGCCTCGGTCGACTCCCCGAGCGCAACGACCGTGGCTACGGCCGAGGAGGAGGACGAGGCAGAGGATGCTGGGACGATCGCGGCCCCTGCCAGGAGTGGCGCGACCAGCCTCGCGAGGACCGCTGGCAGGAGCAGCCTCGTGAGGGCTCCTAGAGGGACCAACCTCGCGAGGACCGCCCACAGGGTAATGCTGGTCTTCCTCCACTGCCGCCACCGCCAAGAAGGAACGACGACCACCATCAGGACGAGGGGGCTGGGGGCTTCCAGGAAACACGTGCTATCGCCTGCATCTTGGGTGGAGCTCAGGCCCCATCCTCTCAGCGTATCTTCAAGCAGTTTGCTCGCGAGGTGAACGCAGCCCTTCCCAGGCTTGAGGCCACGCGCCCGCTCGGGTGGTCCAAGTGCACCATCATTTTCAGCTCGGCGGACCAGCTCAAGTGCGCGGCCACCGCTGGTGCCCTCCCGATGCTCTGCTCACCCGTCATCAGCAACGTACAAGTCACCAAGACCCTCATTGACGGCGGCGCAGGGCTTAACATCCTGTCCGTCGACACGTTCGACAGCCTCCAAGTGCCATACGATCAGCTTCAGCCTACCAAGCCCTTCTCAGGAGTGACCGATGGCTCCACCACCCCGATAGGGCAGGTCCGCCTCCCTGTCACCTTCGGAAAGCGCGACAACTACCACACCGAGCTCATCGACTTTGACGTTTCTCACATCCGGCTGCCATACGATGCCATCCTCGGGTATCCGGCCCTAGCCAAGTTCATGGCGGTGACCCACCACAGCTACAACGTCCTCAAGATGATAGGAAGCGGTGGGATTATCACCGTCCCCATTGAAGAAAGATATGCAGTGTGCTCCCTTGAGCGCGCCAGCCAAGCCGCAGTGATCGAAGACCTCGACAACAATGGAGCACAGTACCCTCCTGAGGCCGTCCCCACGAAGAAGAAGCAGCTACTCCGCACAGGGCCTCAGGGGAGCGGCGTCTTTGGCGGTGCAACATCAGGATCAGCGCCCGCGCCTGGGGCGCCTCCCTCCCTCGCATAGGAAGGTGGGCCCGGCGCCCTCGTCGGGTAGGGCTCGGGGGCTCTCTTCTGGAGGGCCTCAGACCTAGTCAACATCACGAGGGAGGCGCTCGGGCACCACATGGAGGCGTGCTTTGCGGCACGTTTCCCTCAGAAGGACACCGGGCGAGGAGCGCCCGGCGCTCAGGAGTTCATCACCAAGGCCACTCACGAGCTGTAGGATGCAAGAGCCATGCGCGGCGATCGCCGCCCACCTTGCGCTGCTCCCCATCCTGGCGAGGATGGCGGGATGCACGTCTACGTCGACATCCCAGGGCTCAACATGGCCGCATCTTAGGAGCTCTTCTGGCCTTCGCACATGGGATGTTGCGAGGGCCCACCACACAGCTATGTTCGCATGCCATTCGGCCTGCCGAGCATGGCAGCCGCCTTCCAGCGCAACCTGCAGAGCATCCTGGCGGCTCAAGAGGCCAGGCATCATGCAGTCCTGGTGGAGATGGAGACAGTCCTCGAGGAGCCGCCTGGACCTCCAGAGCCTCCCGAGGCTCAGGCCCCTGGTGGCTCATGAGGAGCAACCCCTTTGCTATGCATCTTCAGCTACCCCAACATCCCTTCGATAACGGAACCAGGTGATATTTTCCAAGTTTATTTAGCTGGGAGCGCCCCCCGGGCTGCATCATTCCCAGGCTGCATGGGCCTGTCCCTGCGGCATGTATCCTTTTACGTCTTTAGCTTACTCTACTGGGGGCGCCCCTCGGGCTGCATCATCCCGAGGCCACTGGGGTCCGACCCAGCGGCATGTATCGTTCTTGCAGTTACCTAAGCTAGTTCGATTTCCATGCATGATCTATCTATGGTTATCACCTACTTGATTTTCACCCACCACGGGAGCTACACACGCTGGCACGGCCCTTGTGCTCGGGTCCGTCCCTACAACGTCGACAAATCTGAGCGGTCGAGTTCTGGCTCACGATAGGCCCCGCGCACGCCACCTCACCAGGCCCTCAGTGCCTTCATCTTTTTGCAGAGCAACCTGCGGTAGACCGGCAATCACCATGGAAATCTGTGTCCCTCCTCGTGCTAACCTGTAGGAGCCTCCTGAGGACGACAGCAGGCGGTACCACGGGCTCCTTCTTCTCCCATGCGATTCGCTTGCGCCTTAAAAGGGGGGCTCCTAAGCATCGCGACTCAGGAGCTCTTAGTGGCTCTCTAGCCCTCACCCCCTGGCCTTGACCACGGCATCGCGACCTGGCATACCAGCGGCGGCTGAGCTTGCTCGAGGGCTGAGGACGCAGAGCACACAGAAGAGCGTGGAGAGGAGGGGAGGCTCGCACGGGCCTAACCTAGCTACCCTATAGTAGTCGACGCACAAGTCTGGGGCAACACACGGAACCAGCTCTGGACTGCCAAGATAAGTTTCGTGCTCGGATCGACCCAACACTACGGCATAGGATCCTCACCTGTGGCAGCCTTGTTATGGCAACGTCGCCGCCCTTTCCCGCCACTTGGTGGTTTCTTGAGCGCTAAAGGGGACCTCTTGAGCATCGCGCCTCAGGAGCTCTTACTGGACCTCGGGCCGCTCACCTCCTGGCCTTGACCACGGCATCGCAACCTGGCATACCAGCGACGGCTGCAGCCTGCCTGGGGACCAGGACCTGTCGGCGTAGAGCACCAAGCTGCCGCGGGGTTGGAAAGGGGAGACTGAGCCGAAATGAGACATGCTTTCGCAAGTTTTTATAATAAGGACGATATGAACAGAAGACACTATAGACCCTTTACACGCCCCACGGGGTCCATTTTGATTCCTCGCAGGGAACAAAAGAAGGGAGTTCCTAGGAGCTCTACCTACACGAGCCAGCACAGCCGACGCCATCATCAACAGTGGGCCACGGGAGGCCGGCGCCAACCCCATCCAGATCAGTGACGGCGGCGGCCGGACGCTGGGGCCCTGCTCTGGGCCCAGCGAGATCTCGGGGGCACGTAGCTGTCTTCGCTCGTCTCCGGGGTCTCATAGAGCTCAGGAGAGTCGCTGGACTCCCAAGCGCCACCACTGCTGCTGGAAGAGCCGCTGGCGAAGCCAGCAGCAAGCTCGGCACTGGCCGCTCTGCCGCCCCGATGACCCTCTCCAGGGCAGCACTCCAAGCGGCGGCCTTCCTCGTCGAAGACTTTGAAGAACATCGTGGAGGCGCCATCGTACTTGAAGTGGATGGCGAGGTCGCCTTCCGCACGGCAAACCCGAGCAACCTCGCCCCAGCTGCGGGTCATGAAGATCTTGCCCGGAGAAACGGCTTCCACCACCGCTCCAGTCGCCGGGGCGTCGCAGTCGGCGTGCTGCATGCAAAGCTCAAGGGGGCCCCTCGGCGGCATCTCGGCGGAGAAGAACTACAGAAAGCGGATCCAAGTGCGCGGAGGCATGGCCGCCCACATCACGAGTTCGTGCGAGGAGTCCGCGGCGTGGACTCCTGGGGCGACGGCGTGCGTCACCACGGCACGACGACCACGGCCCCAGCGCGGGCAGCGGCGCTCATCGCCTCTTCCTCCGGAGCCCTCAGCTTGGGCGTACAAAGGCAGCGCGTACCCGGGAGGAGGCCGCTCGCACCAAGGCCTTGACACCTCCGGCCTCACGGCCATGTCGCGTCGGTGGCCTGGCCTCTTCTTCAGCGGAAGTGGCCCGGGCTCGTCACGGGGTTTTTTTCCCTTCTCTACGGCCGAGAACCTCCGAATAGGCACCAAGGGAGTCGCTACTAGCAATGAAGCGAGGAAGAAGAAGCGAGCAGAGCAGGACGAGATGAGCGACGGGGGCTCTGCCCGATCCTCAGTTGTAACGGGAGAAGGCCAACCGGCGATCCCCGCGATCCCAGGTAATGATGATTTTTCTCTGCATGCAGCAGGGACTCGTCAAGTCGGGCAGTTGCCGAGGCAGCAAGGGGAAGCGGAGACGCCCACGTCCAATCAATCGCCACGCGTCAAGCGGGTCCGCGAGCTGTTGGGGCCTGCGGTGCTCCGCACTTGCCCTTTGGATTCGCCTCGAAGCCAAGTCCGAGCGCGCCTTGGGCCCGGGGGCTACTGTTGGCGTCCTAGGAAGGGGGGTCCCGAGACTTGCCTGCCTGCGGCCCACAGTGTGGCTCCACCAGTGGCCTTGTACGGCCCATCCTCACCAGCAAACACTCAAGACCATCGCGAGGGGCCAAGCCTCGTGAGGCGGACGACACAAGACCTCCTCGAGGGCAGCCTCACCAGGCCGGCTCGCGAGGGGCGGAGAGGTCAAGGCAAGGGACACCTCGCGAGATTCCTGTGACGCAAGCCATGACGACTGGAGCCAGGCGCGTGCCAGCGTGCGCAGCGTCCTCGTTTCCTCTTTGGTGCTAAAGAGGCAAGCGCGGGAGAGGAGTCCCAAGGCATCAGGCAAAGGTTTCCATATCGGTGCAACGAGACCAAGACCAGCAGGACGGCAGGACAGAGGTCACCATGGAGCCCAATACGGCGTCACCACCAGAGCCTTTGGCAGGCGAAGACCACCTTTAGCCAGGATAACTTGTACTAGTTGTCTCCCTTCGAATTTGGCCATTGTTGGATCCCTTCCCGCTCAATATTTGGGGAGAGGACCAGGGCCTCTATAAATAGGACTAGCCACCACCATCGGGGGGAGCGAGACGGACCATTCAGATCAGCCTCAACCACCCATGTTCACCAAGCACAATGACACCTCTTCCTAGGAGGCTGTTCTTCCCTTGTAACTGTTCATCCTCAGCCCAAGAGGCAATCCACCACACCACACTGGAGTAGGGTATTACACCACATCGGTGGCCCGAACCAGTATAAACTCTTGTGTCTCTCGTTCTTTGGGTTCGTCGAGATAGGCCTTGTGATTGTTGCGAGAGAGACCTAGGGAGAGAGAGATCTTCGTGCATACCCCAGTGTTCGAACCTCAAGGGTTTTGCCGGAACCCGAAATCCGACAGAATCATAGTCTCCATCAGCCTTTCCTCACATGGAACAATGCTCTAATAATGATGATCATCACACTTTTGTTTACTCGTAACTCAATATTACAACTTGATACTAGAACAAAATATGACTCTATGTGAATGCCTCCGGCGATGTACCGGGATATGCAATGAATCAAGAGCGACATGTATGAAAGAATTATGATGGTGGCTTTGCCACAAATACGATGTCAACTACATGATCATGCAAAGCAATATGACAATGATGGAGCGTGTCATAATAAACGGAACGGTGGAAAGTTGCATGGCAATATATCTCGGAATGGCTATGGAAATGCCATAATAGGTAGGTATGGTGGCTGTTTTGAGGAAGATAGAAGGAGGCTTATGTGTGATAGAGCGTATCGCATCACGGGGTTTGGATGCACCGGCGAAGTTTGTACAAACTCTCAAGATGAGAAAGGGCAATGCACTGCACCGTAGAAGTTAGCAAATTGATAAAAGGTAAGAGTGCGTATAATCCATGGACTCACATTAGTCATAAAGAACTCATATACTTATTGCAAAAGTTTATTAGCCCTCGAAGCAAAGTACTTCTACGCATGCCCCTAGAGGGATAGATTGGTACGAAAAGACCATCGCTCGTCCCCGACTGCCACTCATAAGGAAAGCAATCAAAGAACACCCCATGCTTCAAATTTGTCACACAACGTTTACCATACATGCATGCTACGGGACTTGCAATCCTCAACACAAGTATTTCTCAATTTCACAATTACCCAACTAGCATGACTCTAACATTACCA
Source organism: Triticum aestivum (assembly GCF_018294505.1). NCBI lineage: Eukaryota > Viridiplantae > Streptophyta > Magnoliopsida > Poales > Poaceae > Triticum > Triticum aestivum. The sequence continues at coordinate 270,110,615 of NC_057805.1, read as the reverse complement.
CCTTTATATCTCAAAACAACTATCAAGTATCATAGTATTCTATGCACTCTACACGAAAGTTTTTTATTATACCATCTTGGATGCCTATCATATTAGGACTAATTTTATAGACAAAGCAAATTACCATGCTGTTCTAAAAGGCTCTCAAAATAATATAAGTGAAGCATGAGAGATCAATAATTTCTATAAAATAAAACCACCACCGTGCTCTAAAAATGTATAAGTGAAGCACTAGAGCAAAATTATCTAGCTCAAAAGATATAAGTGAAGCACATAGAGTATTCTAATAAATTCCGATTCATGTGTGTCTCTCCCAAAAGGTGTGTACAACAAGGATTATTGTGGTAAACTAAAAAGCAAAGACGCAAATCATACAAGGCGCTCCAAGCAAAACACATATCATGTGGTGAATAAAAATATAGCCTCAAGTAAAGTTACCGATAGACGAAGACGAAAGAGGGGATGTCTTCCGGGGCATCCCCAAGCTTAGGCTTTTGGTTTTCTTGAACTTTACCTTGGGGTGCCCTGGGCATCCCCAAGATTAGGCTCTTGCTACTCCTTATTCGATAGTCCGTCAGATCTTTACCCAAAAACTTGAAAACTTCACAACACAAAACTCAACAGAAAATCTCATGAGCTCCGTTAGTATAAGAAAACAAACCACCACCTTAAGGTACTGTAATGAACTCATTCTTTATTTATATAGGTGCTAAACCTACTGTATTCCAACTTCTCTATGGTTCATACCCCCCGATACTAGCCATAGACTCATCAAAATAAGCAAACAACACACGAAAAACAGAATCTGTCAAAAACAGAACAGTCTGTAGCAATCTGATTTGTTCGAATACTTATGGAACTCCAAAAATTCTGAAAAAGTAGGACAACCTGGATAATTTATATATTGATCTACTGAAAAACGAATTGGTATTTTATCACGTTCTGGTGAATTTTAACAATTATATTCGTGAGAGTAAAGTTTCTGTGTTTTTCAGCAAGATCAAACAACTATCACCCAAGAAGATCCTATTGGTTCTACTTGGCACAAACACTAATTAAAACATAAAACCACATCTAAAGAGAGGCTAGATGAATTATTTATTACTAAACAGGAACAAAAAGGAAGGAACAAAAATAAAATTGGGCTGCCTCCCAACAAGCGCTATCGTTTAACGCCCCTAGCTAGGCATAAAAACAAGAATAGATCTAGGTATTGTCATCTTTGGTATGCAATCCATAAGTGGCTCTCATAATAGATTCATAAGGTAATTTAATTTTCTTCCTAGGAGAGTGTTCCATGCCTTTCCTTAATGGGAATTGGAATCAAATATTTCCTTCTTTCATATCAATAATTGCACCAATCGTTCTAAGGAAAGGTCTAACAAGAATAATAGGACATGTAGGATTGCAATATATAGCAAGAACAATGAAATCTACGCGCACATAATTCCTATTTGCAACAGTAAGAACGTCATTAATCCTTCCCACAGGTTTCTTAATGGTGGAATCCGCAAGATGCAAATTTAAAGAACAATCATCAAATTCATGAAAACCAAGCACATCACACAAAGTTTTTGGAATCGTGGAAACACTAGCACCCAAATCACATAAAGCATAACATTCATGATTTTTAATCTTAATTTTAATAGTAGATTCCCACTCATCATAAAGTTTTCTAGGGATAGAAACTTTTAATTCAAGCTTTTCTTCATAGGATTGCATTAAAGCGTCAACGATATGTTTGGTAAAAGCTTTATTTTGACTATAAGCATGAGGAGAATTTAACACGGATTACAACAAGGAAATACAATCTATTAAAGAACAATTTTCAAAATTAAATTCCTTGAAATGCAAAATAGTGGGTTCATTGCTATGTAAAGTTTTGACCTCTTCAATCCCACTTTTACCAATTTTTGCATCATGATCTAAAAACTCTAAATCATTGGGACGCCTTTTAACTAAAGTTGACTCATCTCCAGTCCGATCTTTATCAAGATTCGTATTGGAAAGCAAAGATTTAATAGGAGACACATCAATCACTTTTAGATCTTCATCATTGTTATCATGGAAACTAGAAGAACACGCTTTTACAAAGCAATCTTTTTTAGCACGCATCCTAGCGGTTCTTTCTTTGCACTCATCAATGGAAATTCTCATAGCTTTGAGAGACTCATTGGTATCATGCTTAGGTGGAATAGATCTAAGTTTCAAAGAATCAACATCAAGAGAAATTCTATCCACGTTCCTAGCCAACTCATCAATCTTAGGCAATTTTTCTTCAAGCAAAGCATTGAAATTCTTTTGCGAAATCATAAATTCTTTAACACTAGTCTCAAAATCAGAGGGCATCTTATTAAAATTTCCATCAGAGTTGTTGTAGGAATTACCATAATTATTAGAGAAATTACTAGGGAACAGCCTAGAATTAAAGTTTCCTCTATACGCGTTGTTACCAAAATTGTTCCTACCAACAAAATTCACATCCATAGATTCATTATTATTCTCAATCAAAGTGGGCAAAGGCATATCATTAGGATCAGAAGAAACACTCTTATTAGCAAACAATTTCATGAGTTCATCCATCTTTCCACTCAAAACATTAATCTCTTCAATAGCATGAACTTTTTTACTAGTGGATCTTTTGGTGTGCCATTGAAAATAATTAACCATAATATTATCTAGGAGTTTAGTAGCTTCTCCTAAAGTGATTTCCATAATAGTGCCTCCTGCGGCTGAATCTAAAAGATTTCTAGAAGCAAAACTCAATCCAGCATAATTTTTTTCTATAAGCATCCATAAATTCAAACCATGTGTAGGGCAATTATGTATCATTAATTTCATCCTCTCCCAAGCTTGTGTAACATGCTCATGATCAAGTTGCTTAAAATTCATAATATCGGGAGGAAAATACTTAGAGATAAAAGCATCTTTGCACTTATTCCTTGAATCAATACTATTTTTAGGCAAAGAAGAGAACCAAGTTTTAGCACGATCTCTAAGCGAAAACGGAAATAGCTTCAATTTAACAATATCATTATCCACATCTTTCTTCTTTTGCATATCGTACAAATCAACAAAGTTGTTTAGATGGGTAGCAGAATCTTCACTAGGAAGGCCAGAAAATTGATCTTTCACGACAAGATTCAACAAAGAAGCATTAATTTCATAAGATTCATCATCAGTAATAGGAGCAATCGGAGTGCTAATAAAATCATTGTTGTTGGTATTGGAAAAGTCACACAATTTAGTATTGTCTTGAGCCATCGTGACAAACAATCAAAACAACACAAAAGCACAGAAGAAACTAGAGAAAAGAGACGAATGAAAAAGGGCGAATAAAATGGCAAAGGTGAAGTGGGAGAGAGGAAAACGAGAGGCAAATGGAAAATAATGTAATGCGAGGGATAAGAGTTTGTGATGGGTACTTGGTATGTCTTGACTTGTGCGTAGATCTCCCCGACAACGGCGCCAGAAATCCTTCTTGCTACCTCTTGAGCATGCGTTGGTTTTCTCTTGTAGAGGAAAGGGTGATGTAGCAAAGTAGCATAAGTATTTCCCTTAGTTTTTGAGAAGCAAGGTATCAATCCAGTAGGACACTACACGCAAATCGCCTAGTACCTGCACAAACAATCAAGATCCTCGGAACCAACGCGATAAAGGGGTTGTAAATCCCTTCACAGCCACTTGCAAAAGTGAGATCTGATAAAGATAATAAGATCCTGTTGGCGGACCTCCCCGCCGTTCTCCATCACCCGCTGCCAACGCTGGCACCGGCCCAGCCGGAAACGAGTAGCAAGCCTCGTCGCTGCACCCTTCTGTGCGATGGGACGGACGGACCGCCACCCCGTCGCTCACTCCGGCCGGCTCTTCGTCTCATGGTCGTCACGCGCCCACGGACGTGCAGGCCGCGCTGCTCATGGCACGTGAGCTCCTGCGCTACCGCCCGATCGACGATCTCTACGAAGACTGGCTGGACCGCATCGGTGAGCTCGTTAGCGCCGTCGGGGGCTCTCCTGCATCGTCCCTCTTGCTACCTCGCCGACTCCAGATGTGGGCGACGTAGCCCACGGAGCATGTCCACCAGCTCCGCATCAAGACGCTGCCCATGCACAAAGACGTGCGGCCCCACCGCGCGACCCACCGCGTAGGGTGCTCGCGCACGAAGAAGGAAGCAGCCAAGAAGTCCCTTGGCCGCAAGAAAACACTCCCGCACTCCCTGCACCTCCACGTCAAGACCGCGTGCCGCCGCCGCCGGGGCGCGAGGATACCAGGACCGGGCCCCGCCTCCGCAACGGGGTGTGGTGACCACAACAGGCTGCCGTGCCTTCACTCCTGAGCTACGCAGCGTCGTCTGGCTCGGCAAGTTCAAACCTGACTTGCCTCCGCGCTACTACGGCACGCCCGACCATGCTGAGTTCCTACAGCTCGATGAGCTAAACATGGAGGCGGCCAATGGCGACGAGAAGTTCATGGTGAACTGGTTTCCCATTGCCCCCAAGGATGGCGCGCGCTCGTGGCTCCTGAACCTGCCCGCGGGATCGATCTCCTCCTATGGTGACATGCGCGAGCGTTTTGTAGCCAACTTCCAGGGCACTCTGGACTGCCGGCCGGCCGCAGGTGACCTGCGGCGCATCAAGCAGCAGCCAAGAGAAACCCTGCAGAAGTACATCCAGCGCTTCAACAGCGTCTGCCTCAAGATCCCCAAGGTGACGGACGAGGCCATTATCTCCGCGTTCTCCAATTCAGTCCGTGACGTCAATATGTGTAACGCCCCATGACCGACGCTCCAGAAGACTTCCATATATTTCGTGATCGCCGTGTGTTTCTTTTTGCTTGCTGTATTTATTTTGCATTGCATCATGTCATCATGCCATCATGTCATTTAATTTTTAAAACTCAACTAAATAATTTGCATAGATTTTTGATCTATTTAAATCGAGGGAATTCATATGGTGACTTCTCTTTATAACATATCCTCCCAATATTAGGGAGCTATAATAAATATTCCATTCTTTTGTAATTAACCATAACACACTTGCATAATAAACGCCATGCCTTTTCCATTTCAAGTTTGTTCCCCAAACTTTGCCAATAATTCGCATCTCTGTTATCGAGGCTCCTCTAAGATTCTCAACATTTTTGGACACTCCTAGAACCTCGTCCTAGTTCAAACCATTTGAATTAAATTCAAATGAGTTTGAATTCAACTTCACACGTGTGCCCACTTCTATTTTTTTCCGGGATCAAGCACATTTTTATGAGTCCGGGAAAATAGCCCCTTGCACAAATCCTTTCCCTAACCCCTCCTTTCTTTTCTCCTCTCTAATTTCTTTTCTATTAAAAGAAATATGAGGGAGAGAGAGAGAGCGCAGCCTTGCAGCCCAGCCGGCCTCTTGGGCCTAACAAACCAGCGCCGGCCCACCTAACCCTCCTAACCCTAGCCGCTCGACCCCTCAACCCCTCCCGTTCCCCTCCGCCGCCACCCACACAGGCATGCATCGAGCCAGGGAGAGCCCTGCTCGATCCCCCCCTCTCGATCTCACCCCCTCCCTCCCGCAGCGCCCCCATCTTCCCGCAGCGCCCCTCTCCCT
>NC_057805.1:270069286-270104724 GCF_018294505.1 Triticum aestivum | reverse complement strand
TGCTTCCTTGCTTCGCCACGGAGAGGAGCGAGACCCCGCGCCTGCAGCCGTCGTCCTCCGCGCCCAGCAGGAGCATCGCGCCCTCGTCCCGTTCCCCTCTGCCTTGCCTCTCCGTTGCATGGCCCGGCGCCAGTGCCGCTACTGCTTCGTCGCCCGTGCCGCCATGGCCCTCCTCATGCCTCTGCTTCCTCGCCCTCGCCGAATTCGAGTCCCTCCGCTCCGGATCTGGCGTGTGCCGCGCCCCGAACCTCACCTGCGGCTCCGCCGCCCCATCCGCACCTCGCCGACCATCAACCCCGACGTCCGACCCGGCCATCTTCTGCTACTAACTCGAGCAGTCCTGCCACGGCCATCACCTCCCCGACGCCCTTGCTGCTGCTAGACCACCTCGGTGCCAGCAGGGAGTGCCATGGCCTCCATTGAGACCCTTGGAATCATCAAGACCGCCAATTACCACGACATACGGCGCCCAAACGACCACCGCACCGAACGCCAAGCACAGGATGATGACCCGCGAAGCCCTGGACGCCATGTACCACAACCGTTGTGTTCCGTTTCATCTCTGCCGAGACCAAGAGGACGCCAAGTACCAGGATGACGACGACCCGTCAAGTTCATCTACGGGCGTGTACCACTACGCCGGAGTCCTTGGATTCATCAAGTTCCCACGACGACCCGTGAACAACTACTTCCACTTCGAACCCGTCCGCCCCGAAACGTACGCTTCAAACGGATAATGACGAGACGACCACCGTGGACCGAATGCATGTGTTGTATGAGATGCACCGTTTGCACCGTGTCCGAATTGTTACTCGTTTCCATGTCACTAACCCGTGGGAACCCGGTAGTCGGGAGCACCCCACCATCTTGCATGACACGCTCACGCAACGCTTCCTTTTGCGTCGGTATCTCCACGAGCTACCGGAACCGATATGTTGCCATGGCATCATTTTCGGATTGTTGTCGTGGCATCACTTTCTTCCACCACGGTGACAAATGCTTCATAACATGCTCACGTCAACATTTTCATAAAAAGGCATAAAACTTGCATTGTCATCCGCATCATGATAACAACATTCAAAAATGTTTATAATTGTTGTTTCCTTTAAATTGCTATTTATGAGTATGGGGATTTTCCGGAATTGTCGTTTGTTATTTCCGGCCTCATTTAAACTTGCCTAGATAGGTTGTTTAATTATGCTTCACCTCTTGCCATGTTAACCAACATTTAATCTTGTCTTATTCCTAAACGAGAGCAAACTAAATAACTTGAATGTGGTGTTTCGTCAATATGCAAGTCGTTGCATATTGAGCTCCACTTAATTTGTAGTATTGTTTGTGCTCCTTGCCATGCCATGCCTCATTAAACTGGACATGCATCATACTTGATTATGCATCATGCCATGCTTATGTGTTGGTTGTTTACCATGATGTTTGCTTCTTTCCGGTTGCGCTTCTCCTTGATAGTTTCGGTTACGTTGCGATTGTGAGCATCCGTTTGACTACGTCCGTTTGTCTTCTTCATGGACTCGTTCTTCTTCCTTGCGGGATCTCAGGCAAGATGACCATACCCTCAAAATCACTTCTATCTTTGCTTGCTAGATGTTCGCTCTATTGCTTTGTCGCGCTACCTACCACTTGCTATATCATGCCTCCCATATTGCCATGTCAAGCCTCTAACCCACCTTTCCTAGCAAACCGTTGTTTGGCTATGTTACCGCTTTTGCTCAGCCCCTATTATAGCGTTGCTAGTTGTAGGTGAAGATGAAGATTGTTCCATGGTGGAACATGGATATGTTGGGATATCACAATATCTCTTATTTTAATTAATGCATCTATATACTTGGTAAAGGGTGGAAGGCTCGGCCTTATGCCTGGTGTTTTCTTCCACTCTTGCCACCCTAGTTTCCGTCATACCGGTGTGATGTTCCTTGATTTTGCGTTCCTTACGCGGTTGGGTGTTATGGGAACCCCTTGACAGTTCCCTTTGAATAAAACTCCTCCAGCAAGGCCCAACCTTGGTTTTACATTTGCCTCACCTAAGCCTTTTTCCCTTGGGTTTCCAGAGCCCGAGGGTCATATTTATTTACCCCCCCCCCCCGGGCCAGTGCTCCTTCGGGTGCTGGTCCAAACCGAGCGATGTCTGGCGCCCCCTGGGCAACCAGGGTCTATGCCAACCCGACGTCTTGCTCATCCGGTGTGCCCTGAGAACGAGATATGTGCAGCTCCTATCGGGATTTGTCGGCACATCGGGCGGCTTTGCTGGTCTTGTTTTACCATTGTCGAAATGTCTTGTAAACCGGGATTCCCAGACTGATCGGGTCTTCCCGGGAGAAGGAATATCCTTCGTTGACCGTGAGAGCTTATAATGGGCTAAGTTGGGACATCCCTGTAGGGTATAAACTTTCAAGAGCCGTGCCCGCGGTTATGTAGCAGATGGGAATTTGTTAATATCTGGTTGTAGAGAACTTGACACTCGACTTAATTAAAACGCATCAACCGCGTGTGTAGCCGTGATGGTCTCTTTTCGGCGTATTCCGGGAAGTGAACACGGTTCTTGTGTTATGCTTGAACGTAAGTCGGAGTTCAGGATCACTTCTTGATCACTTCTAGTTCACGACCGCTGCGTTGCTTCTCTTCTCGCTCTTATTTGCGTATGTTAGCCACCATATATGCTTAGTGCTTGCTGCAGCTCCACCTCATTACCCTATCCTACCCATGAGCTTAAATAGTCTTGATCTCGCGGGTGTGAGATTGCTGAGTCCTCGTGACTCATAGATACTTCCAAAATAGTTGCTGGTGCCGACGATACCAGTGCAGGTGATGCAACCGAGCTCAAGTGGGAGTTCGACGAGGACCTTGGTCGTTACTATGTTTCATTTCCTAATGATCGGTAGTGGAGCCCAGTTGGGACGATCAGGGATCTAGCATTTGGGGTTGTCTTCTTTTATTTTGGTTCCGTAGTCGGACCTTGTGTGTACTCTGAATGATGTATGTTTAATTAATGTATTATGTGAAGTGGCGATTGTAAGCCAACTCTTTATCTCATTCTTGTTCATTACATGGGATTGTGTGAAGATGACCCTTCTTGCGACAAAACCACCATGCCGTTATGCCTCCAAGTCGTGCCTCGACACATGGGAGATATAGCCGCATCGTGGGCGTTACAATATGAAGCAGGAGCTCACCATTCAGGAAGGGCGCCTTTCCCTCCTCGAGCTCCCAGCTGCCGACCAGGAGGACAAGAAGGCCAAGATCACGGATGTGAAGCGCAAGGGGGCAGCCGTGCTCGCTGCGGAGCTGGAGATGAAGCACGACCATGACCACCCTGAGTCATCCAAGGACAACCGCCCGTTCTGCGCCTTCCACAACATGCACAACCACAACACCAACGACTGTTAGGAAATCAGGGCCATCCGCGATGGACGCTTCGGTCGGCGCCCTGAGCGCAACCACCAGGGCTACGACCGAGGAGGAGGACGAAGTGGAGGACGCTAGTACGACCGCGGCCCCTGCTAGGAGTGGCGCGACCGGCCTCGTGAGGATAACTGGCAGGACCAACCTCGCGAGGGTGCCTGGAGGGAGCAGCCTCGTGAGGACCGTCCTCAGGGCAACACTGGCTCCCTCCGCTGCCACCACCACAAAGAAGGAACGACGACCATCATCAGGACGATGGGGCTGGGGGCTTCCAGGAGCCACGCGCCATTGCTTGCATATTGGGTGGCGCTCAGGCCCCAGCCTCTCAGCGTATCTTCAAGCAGTTCGCTCGCGAGGTGAACGAGGCCCTTCCCAGGCTCGAGGCCACGTGCCCGCTCAGGTGGTCCAAGTGCGCCATCACCTTCAGCTCCTCTGACCAGCTCAAGTGCGCTGCGACGGCTGGCGCCCTCCCGATTCTCTGCTCACCCATCATCAGCAATGTCCAAGTCACCAAGACCCTCATCGACGGCGGCGCAGGGCTCAATGTCCAGTCCGTTGAGATGTTCGACCGGCTCCAAGTGCCATATGATCAGCTACAGCCTACCAAGCCCTTCTCCGGAGTGACCGACGACTCCACCACCCCAATTGGGCAGGTCCGCCTCCCTGTCACTTTCGGCCAGCGCGTTACTGCACCAAGCTCATCGACTTCGATGTCGCCCACATCCGCCTGCCGTACAACGCCATCTTTGGGTATCCATCCCTGGCCAAGTTTATGGTGGTGACCCATCACGGCAAAAACGTCCTCAAGATGCCAGGGAGCAGCGGCATCATCACGGTCGCATGCGAGGAAAGGGACGTGGTGTGCTCTCTCGCGCATGCTTACTAGGCAGCAGCAGCCGAAGACCCAGACAGCGAAGGTGCCATGTACCCTCCTGAGGCCATCCCCTAGAAGAAGAAGCAACTACTCCACCAAGGGCCTCAGGGGAGCGCCGTTTCCAGGGGCACCACCTCAGAACTTGCGCCCACAGATGGGGCGCCTCCCTCCCTCGCATAGGAAGGCGCGCCCGGCGCCCTCCTCAGGCTGGGTTCGGGGGCTCTCTTCTGGAGGGCCTCAGACTTAGCCAACGTCACGAGGGAGGCGCTCGAGCACCACGAGGAGGCGTGCTTCGCCGCACGTTTCCCTCAAGAGGGCACAAGGCGTGGAGTGCCTAGTGCTCAGGAGTTCATCACCAAGGTGACCCAGGAGCTTCAAGGGGCAAGGACCATACGCGGCAACCGCCGCCCACCACTCGGCGCAACCCCCCCATCCTGGCGAGGATGGCGGGCTGCGTGTCTACGTCGACATTCCATGGCTCAACACGGCCGCATCTCAGGGACATTTCTGGCCTTCACGTGTTGGATGATGCGAGGGTCCACCTAACAGCTATGTTCGCATGCCATTCGGCTTGCCAAACGCGGCTGTCACCTTCCAGTGCCACTTGCGGAGCATTGTGGCGGCTCAGGAGGCCAGGCATCACGCAGTCCTGGCAGAGAGGGCGACGGTTCTTCATGAGCTGCCCGGGCCCCTAGAGCCTCCCGAGACTCAGGACCCTGGCGACTCGTGAGGAGCAACTTCTCCAGTATGCATCTTTAGCTACTCCAACACCACTCCGACAACGGTATCAGGTGACCCTTCAAGGAAATATGACCTAGAGGCAATAATAAAGTTATTATTTATTTCCTTATATCATGATAAATGTTTATTATTCATGCTAGAATTGTATTAACCGGAAATATAATACATGTGTGAATACATAGACAAACAGAGTGTCACTAGTATGCCTCTACTTGACTAGCTCGTTGATCAAAGATGGTTATGTTTCCTAGCCATAGAAATGAGTTGTCATTTGATTAACGGGATCACATCATTAGGAGAATGATGTGATTGACTTGACCCATTCCGTTAGCTTAGCACTCGATCGTTTAGTATCTTGCTATTGCTTTCTTCATGACTTATACATGTTCCTATGACTATGAGATTATGCAACTCCCGTTTACCGGAGGAACACTTTGTGTGCTACCAAACGTCACAACGTAACTGGGTGATTATAAAGGTGCTCTACAGGTGTCTCCAAAGGTACTTGTTGGGTTGGCGTATTTCGAGATTAGGATTTGTCACTCCGATTGTCGGAGAGGTATCTCTGGGCCCACTCAGTAATACACATCACTATAAGCCTTGCAAGCATTGTGACTAATGAGTTAGTTGCGGGATGATGTATTACGGAACGAATAAAGAGACTTGCCGGTAACGAGATTGAACTAGGTATCAAGATACCGACGATTGAATCTCGGGCAAGTAACATACCGATGACAAAGGGAACAACGTATGTTGTTATGCTGTCTGACCGATAAAGATCTTCGTAGAATATGTGGGAACCAATATGAGCATCCAGGTTCCGCTATTGGTTATTGACCGGAGAGGTGTCTCGGTCATGTCTACACAGTTCTCGAACCCGTAGGGTCCGCACGCTTAACGTTACGATGACAGTTATATTATGAGTTTATATGTTTTGATGTACCGAAGGTTGTTCGGAGTCCCGGATGTGATCACGAACATGACGAGGAGTCTTGAAATGGTGGAGACATAAAGATTGATATATTGGAAGCCTATGTTTGGACATCGGAAGTGTTCCGGGTGAAATCGGGATTTTTCTGGAGTACCGGGAGGTTACCGGAACCCCCCGGTAACTTAATGGGCCTTAGTGGGCCTAGGTGGAAGAGAGGAGAGGAGGCCAGGGCAGGGCCGCGCGCCCCTCCCCCCCAGTCCGAATAGGACAAGGAGAGGGGGGGCGGCGCCCCCCCTTCCTTCCTCCCCTCCACCTTTTCCCCCTTTCTCTCCTAGTGCAACATGGAGAGGGGGGGAGTCCTACTCCTACCTCCTCCTCGCGCGCCTCTCCCCTAGGCCGGCCGAACCCCCCTTGCTACTTTATATACGGGGGCAGGGGGCACCTCTAGACACACAATTGATCATTGATCTCTTAGCCGTGTGCGGTGCCCCCTCCACCATATTACACCTCGATAATATCGTAGCGGTGCTTAGGCGAAGCCCTGCGTCGGTAGAACGTCAACATTGTTACCATGCCGTCGTGCTGACAAAACTCTCCCTCAACACTCGGCTGGATTGGAGTTCGAGGGACGTCATCGAGCTGAACGTATGCTGAACTCAGAGGTGCCGTGCATTCGGTACTTGATCGGTCGGATCGTGAAGACGTACGACTACATCAACCGCGTTGTGTTAAACGCTTCCGCTATCGGTCTACGAGGGTACGTGGACAACACTCTCCCCTCTCGTTGCTATGCATCACCATGATCTTGCGTGTGCGTAGATTTTTTTTGAAATTACTATGTTTCCCAACAGTGGCATCCGAGCCTGGTTTTATGCGTTGATGTTATATGCACGAGTAGAACACAAGTGAGTTGTGGGCGATATAAGTCATACTTCTTAGCAGCATGTCATATTTTGGTTCAGCGGTATTGTGAGATGAAGCGGCCCGGACTGACATTATGCGTACGCTTACGCGAGACTGGTTTCACCATTGCGAGCACTCGTTGCTTAAAGGTGACTGGCGGGTGTGTGTCTCTCTAACTTTAGTTGAACCGAGTATGGCTACGCCCGGTCCTTGCGAAGGTTAAAACAACACCAACTTGACAAACTATCGTTGTGGTTTTGATGCGTAGGTAAGAACAGTTCTTGCTAAGCCCGTAGCAGCCACGTAAAACTTGCAACAACCAAGTAGAGGACGTCTAACTTGTTTTTGCAGGGCATGTTGTGATGTGATATGGTCAAGACGTGATGCTATATTTTATTGTATGAGATGATCATGTTTTATAACCGAGTTATTGGCAACTGGCAGGAGCCATATGGTTGTCGCTTTATTGTATGCAATGCAATCGCCATGTAATTGTTTTACTTTATCACTAAGCGGTAGCGATAGTCGTAAAAGCAATAGTTGGCGAGACGACAACGATGCTACGATGGAGATCAAGGTGTCGCGCCAGTGACGATGGTGATCATGATGGTGCTTCGGAGATGGAGATCACAAGCACAAGATGATGATGGCCATATCATATCACTTATATTGATTGCATGTGATGTTTATCTTTTATGCATCTTATCTTGCTTTGATTGACGGTAGCATTATAAGATGATCTCTCACTAAAATTTCAAGATAAAAGTGTTCTCCCTGAGTATGCACCGTTGACAAAGTTCGTCGTGCCCAGACACCACATGATGATCGGGTGTGATAAGCCCTACGTCCATCTACAACGGGTGCAAGCCAGTTTTGCACACGCAGAATACTCAGGTTAAACTTGGCGAGCCTAGCATATGCAGATATGGCCTCGGAACACTGAGACCGAAAGGTCGAGCGTGAATCATATAGTAGATATGATCAACATAGTGATGTTCACCATTGAAAACTACTCCATTTCACGTGATGATCGGTTACGGTTTAGTTGATTTGGATCACGTAATCACTTAGAAGATTACAGGGATGTCTATCTAAGTGGGAGTTCTTAAGTAATATGATTAATAGAACTTAAATTTATCATGAACTTAGTACCTGATAGTATCTTGCTTGTCTATGTTAATTGTAGATAGATGGCCCGTGCTATTGTTCCGTTGAATTTTAATGTGTTCCTTGAGAAAGCAAACTTGAAAGATGATGGTAGCAATTACACGGACTGGGTCCATAACTTGAGGATTATCCTCATTGCTGCACAGATGAATTACGTCCTGGAAGCACCGCTGGGTGCCAGGCCTGCTGCAAGAGCAACACCAGAAGTTATGAACGTCTGGCAGAGCAAAGCTGATGACAACTCGATAGTTCAGTGTGCCATGCTTTACGGCTTAGAACCGGGTCTTCAACGACGTTTTGAACATCATGGAGCATATGAGATGTTCCAGGAGTTGAAGTTAATATTTCAAGCAAATGCCTGAATTGAGAGATATGAAGTCTCCAATAAGTTCTACAGCTGCAAGATGGAAGAGAATAGTTATGTCAGTGAGCATATACTCAAAATGTCTGGGTATAATAATCACTTGATTCAACTGGGAGTTAATCTTCCAGATGATAGCGTCATTGACAGAATTCTTCAATCACTGCCACCAAGCTACAAGAGCTTCGTGATGAACTATAACATGCAAGGGATGAACAAGACAATTCCCGAGCTCTTCGCAATGCTAAAGGCAGCGGAGGTACAAATCAAAAAGGAGCATCAAGTGTTGATGGTCAATAAGACCACTAGTTTCAAGAAAAAGGGCAAAGGGAAGAAGAAGGGGAACTTCAAGAAGAACAGCAAGCAAGTTGCTGTTCAGGAGAAGAAACCCAAATCTGGACCTAAGCCTGAGACTGAGTGCTTCTACTGCAAGCAGACTGGTCACTGGAAGCGGAACTGTCCCAAGTATTTGGCGGATAAGAAGGATGGCAAGGTGAACAAAGGTATATGTGATATACATGTTATTGATGTGTACCTTACCAGAGCTCGCAGTAGCACCTGGGTATTTGATACTGGTTCTGTTGCTAATATTTGCAACTCGAAACAGGGACTACGGATTAAGCGAACACTGGCCAAGGACGAGGTGACGATGTGCGTGGGAAACGGTTCCAAAGTCGATGTGATCGCCGTCGGCACGCTACCTCTACATCTACCTTCGGGATTAGTATTAGACCTAAATAATTGTTATTTGGTGCCAGCATTGAGCATGAACATTATATCTGGATCTTGTTTGATGCGAGACGGTTATTCATTTAAATCAGAGAATAATGGTTGCTCTATTTAGAGTAATATCTTTTATGGTCATGCACCCTTGAAGAGTGGTCTATTTTTAATGAATCTCGGTAGTAGTGACACACATATTCATAATGTCGAAGCCAAAAGATGCAGAGTTGATAATGATAGTGCAACTTATTTGTGGCACTGCCGTTTAGGTCATATCGGTGTAAAGCGCATGAAGAAACTCCATAATGATGGACTTTTGGAATCACTTGATTATGAATCACTTGGTGCTTGCGAACCGTGTCTCATGGGCAAGATGACTAAAACACCGTTCTCCGGAACTATGGAGAGAGCAACTGATTTGTTGGAAATCATACATACAGATGTATGTGGTCCGATGAATATTGAGGCTCGTGGCGGATATCGTTATTTTCTCACCTTCACAGATGATTTGACCAGATATGGGTATATCTACTTAATGAAACATAAGTCTGAAACATTTGAAAAGTTCAAAGAATTTCAGAGCGAAGTTGAAAATCATCGTAACAAGAAAATAAAGTTTCTACGATCAGATCGTGGAGGACAATATTTGAGTTACGAGTTTGGCCTACATTTGAAACTATGCGGAATAGTTTCGCAACTCACGCCACCCGGAACACCACAAAATAATGGTGTGTCCGAACGTCGTAATCGTACTTTACTAGATATGGTGCGATCTATGATGTCTATTACTGATTTACCGCTATCGTTTTGGGGTTATGCTTTAGAGACGGCTGCATTCACTCTAAATAGGGCACCATCGAAATCCGTTGAGACGACGCCTTATGAACTATGTTTTGGCAAGAAACCAAATTTGTCGTTTCTTAAAGTTTGGGGTTGCGATGCTTATGTGAAGAAACTTCAACCTGATAAGCTCGAACCTAAATCGGAGAAATGTGTCTTCATAGGATACCCAAAGGAGACTGTTGGGTATACCTTCTATCACAGATCCGAAGGCAAGACATTCGTTGCTAAGAATGGATCCTTTCTAGAGAAGGAGTTTCTTTCGAAAGAAGTGAGTGGGAGGAAAGTAGAACTTGATGAGGTAACTCTACCTGCTCCCTTATTGGAAAGTAGATCATCACAGAAACTAGTTTCCACGACACCTACGCCAATTAGTGGGGAAGTTAATGATAATGATCATGAAACTTCAGATCAAGTTATTACTGAACCTCGTAGGTCAACCAGATTAAGATCCGCACCAGAGTGGTACGGTAATCCTGTTCTGGAGGTTATGTTCTAGACCATGACGAACCTACGAACTATGAAGAAGCGATGGTGAGCCCAGATTCCGCAAAATGGCTTGAAGCCATGAAATCCGAGATGGGATCCATGTATGAGAACAAAGTATGGACTTTGGTTGACTTGCCCGATGATCGGCAAGCCATTGAAAATAAATGGATCTTCAAGAAGAAGACTAACGCTGACGGTAATGTTACTGTCTATAAAGCTCGACTTGTTGCGAAAGGTTTTCGACAAGTTCAAGGGATTGACTACGACGAGACTTTCTCACCCGTAGCGATGCTCAAGTCTGTCTGAATCATGTTAGCAATTGCCGCATTTTATGATTATGAAATTTGGCATATGGATGTCAAAACTGCATTCCTGAATGGATTTCTGGAAGAAGAGTTGTATATGATGCAACCGGAAGGTTTTGTCGATCCAAAGGGAGCTAACAAAGTGTGCAAGCTCCAGCGATCTATTTATGGACTGGTGCAAGCCTTTCGGAGTTGGAATAAACGCTTTGATAGTGTGATCAAAGCATTTGGTTTTATACAGACTTTTGGAGAAGCCTGTATTTACAAGAAAGTGAGTGGGAGCTCAGTAGCATTTCTGATATTATATGTGGATGACATATTGCTAATTGGAAATGATATAGAATTTCTGAATAGCAGAAAGGGATACTTGAATAAGAGTTTTTCAATCAAAGACCTCGGTGAAGCTGCATATATATTAGGCATCAAGATCTATAGAGATAGATCAAGACGCTTAATTGGACTTTCACAAAGCACTACCTTGACAAAGTTTTGAAGAAGTTCAAAATGGATCAAGCAAATAAAGGGTTCTTGCCTATACTACAAGGTGTGAGATTGAGTAAGACTCAATGCCCGACCACTGTAGAAGATAGAGAGAAGATGAAAGATGTTCCCTATGCTTCAGCCATAGGCTCTATCATGTATGCAATGCTGTGTACCAGACCTGATGTGTGCCTTGCTATAAGTTTAGCAGGGAGGTACCAAAGTAATCCAGGAGTGGATCACTGGACAGCTGTCAAGAACATCCTAAAATACCTGAAAAGGACTAAGGATATGTTTCTCGTTTATGGAGGTGACAAAGAGCTCATCGTAAATGGTTACGTTGATGCAAGCTTTGACACTGATCCGGACAATTCTAAATCGCAAACCGGATACGTGTTTACATTGAACGGTGGAGCTGTCAGTTGGTGCAGTTCTAAACAAAGTGTCGTGGCGGGATCTACGTGTGAAGCGGAGTACATAGCTGCTTCGGAAGCAGCAAATGAAGGAGTCTGGATGAAGGAGTTCATATCCGATCTAGGTGTCATACCTAGTGCATCGGGACCAATGAAAATCTTTTGTTTAGCAAAGGAATCCAGATTTCACAAGAGAACCAAGCACATCAAAAGACGCTTCAATTCCATCCGGGATTTAGTCCAGGTGGGAGACATAGAAATTTGCAAGATACATACGGATCTGAATGTTGCAGACCCGTTGACTAAGCCTCTTCCACGAGCAAAATATGATCAACACCAAGACTCCATGGGTGTAAGAATCATTACTGTGTAATATAGATTATTGACTCTAGTGCAAGTGGGAGACTGAAGGAAATATGCCCTAGAGGCAATAATGAAGTTATTATTTATTTCCTTATATCATGATAAATGTTTATTATTCATGCTAGAATTGTATTAACCGGAAACATAATACATGTTTGAATACATAGACAAACAGAGTGTCACTAGTATGCCTCAACTTGACTAGCTCGTTAATCAAAGATGGTTCTGTTTCCAAGCCATAGACATGAGTTGTCATTTGATTAACGGGATCACATCATTAGGAGAATGATGTGATTGACTTGACCCATTCCGTTAGCTTAGCACTCGATCGTTTAGTAAGTTGATATTGCTTTCTTCATGACTTATACATGTTCATATGACTATAAGATTATGCAACTCCCGTTTACCGGAGGAACACTTTGTGTGCTACCAAACGTCACAATGTAACTGGGTGATTATAAAGGTGCTCTACAGGTGTCTCCAAAGGTACTTGTTGGGTTGGCGTATGTCAAGATTAGGATTTGTCACTCCGATTGTCGGAGAGGTATCTCTGGGCCCACTCAGTAATACACATCACTATAAGCCTTGCAAGCATTGTGACTAATGAGTTAGTTGCGGGATGATGTATTACGGAACTAGTAAAGAGACTTGCCGGTAACGAGATTGAACTAGGTATGGAGATACGGACGATCGAATCTCGGGCAAGTAACATACCGATGACAAAGGGAACAACGTATGTTGTTATGCGGTCTGGCCGATAAAGATCTTCATAGAATATGTGGGAACCAATATGAGCATCCAGGTTCCGCTATTGGTTATTGACCGGAGAGGTGTCTCGGTCATGTCTACATAGTTCTCAAACCCGTAGGGTCCGCACGCTTAACGTTACGATGACAGTTATATTATGAGTTTATATGTTTTGATGTACCGAAGATTGTTTGGAGTCCCGGATGTGATCACGGACATGACGAGGAGTCTCAAAATGGTCGAGACATAAATATTGATATATTGGAAGCCTATGTTTGGACATCGGAAGTGTTCCGGGTGAAATCGGGATTTTTC
Source organism: Triticum aestivum (assembly GCF_018294505.1). Lineage (NCBI taxonomy): Eukaryota > Viridiplantae > Streptophyta > Magnoliopsida > Poales > Poaceae > Triticum > Triticum aestivum. The sequence continues at coordinate 270,091,655 of NC_057805.1, read as the reverse complement.
CGTAGTACCGGGAGGTTACCGGAACCCCCCGGTAACTTAATGGGCCTTAGTGGGCCTAGGTGGAAGAGAGGAGAGGAGGCCAGGGCAGGGCCGCGCGCCCCTCCCCCTAGTCCGAATAGGACAAGGAGAGGGGGGGGGGCGCACCCCCCTTCCTTCCTCCCCTCCACCTTTTCCCCCTTTCTCTCCTAGTCCAACATGGAGAGGGGGGGAGTCCTACTCCCGGTAGGAGTAGGACTCCTCCTGGCGCGCCTCTCCCCTAGGCCGGCCGAAGCCCCCCTTGCTCCATTATATACGGGGGCAGGGGGCACCTCTAGACACACAATTGATCATTGATCTCTTAGGCGAAGCGGTGCTTAGGCGAAGCCCTGCGTCGGTAGAACATCAACATTGTCACCACGCCGTTGTGCTGACGAAACTCTCCCTCAACACTCGGCTGGATCGGAGTTCGAGGGACGTCATCGAGCTGAACGTGTGCTGAACTCGGAGGTGCCGTGCGTTCGATACTTGATCGGTCGGATCGTGAAGACGTACGACTACATCAACCGCGTTGTGTTAAACGCTTCCGCTATCGGTCTACGAGGGTACGTGGACAACACTCCCCTCTCGTTGCTATGCATCACCATGATCTTTCGTGTGTGTAGAATTTTTTTGAAATTACTATGTTTCCCAACAACCCTTTCTAGTTCATTCAGTTGGGGGTGCCCCTCAGGCAGCATTATCCCCAAATCGCACGGACCTGTGCCTGCGACATGTGCCCTTTTGCATCTTTAGCTTACTCTGTTGGGGGCGCCCCTCGGGCTGCGTGATCCCCAGGCCGCTTGGGTCCGTCCAAGTGGCATGTATCATTCTTGCATCTATCTGAACTAGCTTTCCTCCTTACATGATTTACCTTGTGATCATCACCTGCTTTCCCGTGACCGCTCGCGGCCACCCACGTTACTGACCGACCTCCTGCTCATCCCGCAACGGGGGCTACACATGCTGGCACGGCGCTTGTGTTTGGTTCCATCCCTGCAACGCTGACAAACCTGAGTGGTCGAGCTTTGACTCGCGGCACGCCCCGCGCACGTCACCTCACCAGGCCCTCAGTGCCTTCATGTTCTTGCGGAAAGACCAGTGGCAAGCCAGCGAACGCGATTGCAAGCTGTATTCTCCCCTCGTGCTAACCTGCAGGAATCTCTGGAGCCTAGCTACGGGCAGCGCGGGAGGCTCCTTCCTTCCCTCATGCAATTCGCTTGCACGTTAAAGGGGGGGCTCCTGAGCATCACGTCTCAGGAGCTCCTACTGATTCTCTATCCCTCACCCCCTGTCCTTGACCATGGCATCGCGACCTGGCATACCAGCGGTGGCTGAGATCGCTCGAGGGTCGGGACCCAAGGACGCAGAGCACTTGGAAGGGCATGAAAAAGGGAGGGAATCTGGCACGCGCCTAACCCAGCCATACCTCCATCGCTGACGGACGAATCAGGCGCTACGCAAGGAAACCGCCTTAGGCTTGATCAGATAAGTCATGCATTCTAGCTAGCCCAACACCATGACTTAGGATTTTTGGCTCCTGCAGCCTTGCTCTGGCAATGCCACCTTCCTTTTCTGCCCTTAGGGAGCTGCTTGCACGCCAAGTGGGACCTCTTGAGCATCGCACCTCAGGAGCTCTTATCGGACCTTGGGCCGCTCACCTCCTGGCCTTGACCATGACATCGCGACCTGACATTCCAGCGATGACTGACGCCTGCCTATGGATAGGGAACTGCCGGCGTAGAGCGCTAAGCTACCGCGAGGATGAAAAGGGGGGCCAATGGCAAAGCAAGACATGTAATCACGTATTTTGCAATAAGATTAACATTGATGCAAAAGCGTTACAAATTATTTACACACCCCCATGGGTTCATCTCGATTCCTCACAGGGAACAAACGGAGGAGGTATCTAGGAGTCATATTTAGAGGTGTTGCCACCGACGCCGTCATCAACAGTTGGCCACGAAGGGCCGCTGCCAACCCCATCCAGATCAGCGGCGATGGCGAGCGGACGCCGCTGCTGCGCTCCGGGCATGGCGAGAGCTCGGGGCACGTAGCTGTCGTCGCTCGTCTCTGGAGTCTCGTCAGGCTCAGGAGAGTCGCTAGACTCCCATGCGCCATCACTGCTGCTGGAGGGGTTGTCGACCAAGCCAAGGGTGGACCCGTCGCCAGCCGTTCCGCCGTCCTGGCGACCCCCTCCAGGGCAGCACTCCAGGCGACGACCTTCCTCCTTGAAGACCTTGAAGAACATCGTGGAGGGGCCGTCATACTCGAAATGGATGGCAAGGGTCCCGTCCGCGCGGCAGGCGCGGGCGACCTCACCCCATCCACAGGTCATGAAGATCTTGCCCGGGGAGACGACCTCGACCTCCGCTCCCGTCGTCGGGGTGCCATACTCGGTGTGCTGCAGCCACAACTCAAGTGCCCCCTTCGGCGGCATCTCTTCAGCGAAGAACTACAGGAATCTGATCCACATCTGCGGGGGCATTGCTGCCCACACCACAAATTCGCGCGAGGAGCCCTCGGCGTGAGTTTGTGGGCGGGCGGTGCGGGCCGATGCCTCCTCCTCCGGAGCCTTCTGCCTGGGCGTACAGGGGCAGCGGATAGCCGGGGGGAGGCCGCTCATACCAAGGCCTCGCCACCTCCTGCCTCACGACGACATCGCGGGGGCAAGCCAACCTCTTCTTCGGTGGAAGTGGCCCCTGTTCCTCGCGGGGGGTCTTTCCTTTCTCAGCAGCGGAGAAAACCTCCTTACGGTGCCATGGGTGTCGCAGCTAGACAGTAGAGCAAGGAGGAAGAAGAGGAAGCAGACAGAGTGGAGGAAGAGATGAGCAACGGGGGCTCTGCCCCTCTCCTCATTTATAGCCAGAAGGAGGCCAACCGCCGGCCTCCATGATCACAGGTAATGATGGTTTTCTTCTGCATGCAGAAGGTTCACGTCAAGTCAACGGTTGTCGAGGCAGCGTTGGGAAGCGGAGACACCCACGTCCCATCAATCGCCATGCGTCAATCAAGGCCGCAGGCCGTTGGGGCCAGCGGCACTACGCACGTGCCCTTTGGCTTCGCCTCGAAGCCAAGTCCGAGTGCCTTGGCCCCGGGGGCTACTGTGGGCGTCCTAGGTATGGGGGTACCCAGACCTGCCTGCCTGCAGCCCACGACGCGGTTCCACCAACGGCCTGGTACGACCCATCTTCAGAAACTACCGCTCAAGACCCTCACGAGGGGCCAAGCCTCGCGAGGCGGACGACCCCAAGACCTCCTCGGGCGCTTCCCGTGACACCCCGCTCAGAGAAACCGGAACGCCCCGTATTCCAGCCCAGAGATCGAGGAGAAGTCTTCTGGAATACGGCACTGCTTAGCATAGAACAAATCAGCTCTTTATTGCAATCTATTGGGGTACAAGGGGATTACATCGACACGGCGACACTACGCCTGCCACGGTTGCTCTATGCAAGTAGCAGAACAACACGACGCAGCGGAATGACTACTAGCAGCAGAACAACGATGACGATGATGAACTCCACTCCGCAGGGACTCTGGCTGGAATGCTTATCCTATCACGCAAACAAGGGATCCACGGCAAACAAGCAATCATATCCGGCATGACCTGCAAACTGGCATGACACGCCAGGTCAGCACATTGAATGTACTTGCAAGCTCACAGCAACCAAAGCAATCAAGACAAACAACAGCATGGCAATTACAGGTTAACACGGATTAACATGATAATATCAGATCAATCATAGCATGAACAACATGATACAGCTAGTACAATACGAGCATGGCATAAACATATGAACATGATGATACTAGCATGCAACATGATGGAATTATCATGCACCAACTTACTCTGTTCGGGTTACCTCGTAACCATCACCTGTATCACTTACCATCACGGATATCACATGATCATCTCAGGATCCAATCAAGCTTGGTATTAACAATACCGTAGCAATCATTTATGATCACAAGGAGCTTGACCTTTTACCCTTGACTCTCGCATAACACCACAAATATCCAACAAGTCGGTATTCACGATATCACAGTGATCCTCTCACGATCACATAAATATAAACCAACTTCTTTCATCATCGAACCGGGGTTGTTATTAATCAAATTATTATTATTACTGTTGACCCATAGTGTGACCGACATGAACTGGGCCCATATCCGGGGGCGTGGCTATCGCTAGTTTAAACACACACTCTGCGGAGGTTAGCACACTGTACCCACACCACGGAACCCATGGTCTCGCACTCCCATACGTGCGGACACGGCATTCCGACAAAACCGATCTACTTCCATGACACTCTCCCGGCCACTCCGACCAACACCCCCTTGGGGTTCAGTCCTGGGTGCCCCCGTGTCTACCAAAGACACCAACGGCCACCGTTGTGGCAAAACGGTCCCAAACGGGGACAAGGTATACCATAAAAATAAAAACGAGCACACAAGGTTATGTCCGCCTACCTGATCAGGGTAGCGCGCGCCCATGACCTTCCCTCGCGAGAGGCATGACAATAGACCCAGTTAGGACCCCCCATAGGGTAAGCGTGGTTGCACTGGTCAGATCGATATGGTGGCACCATGACTCAGCCAACAGTTGTTCAAGTTCAATTTAATCCGGTTAAACTTGAATGCAATATGCTGAGCCATGATAAAATAACATGATGCAACTACAATGCATGAACATGATATCAAAATAAGCATGGAGGTGCAACATAATCAATGAGCATAGCAACAACATGTAACCATTTATCCAGATGAGCATGGCATACTGACGAGCATGAATATCACAACTAGCACACTACACATAGCATGAGATGACCACTAGCATCAATAATAAAGACCATGCAATAACATGACGATAAAACTACCATGCAAGTATTTAATCAACTGGATGTAAATAAACATGCATAATAGCGGTACCCGGAACATACGATAGTCATGCACCGAAGACCATCACCAACATGTACTACTACCAAACATTGCCAATATTAAAGTAATACTAGCATGAAGAACATAATAACAGAGTTCAAGAAAACATAGCATGACGGTAAACACCGATCCATAGGCATAACCAAAATACCGACAGCAGTAGCAAAATGAATAGGCAGTTATTAAAGATTCAAGTTGAAAACCAATGCTTCTGCATGGCTATCATGCAAATGGTGGTTGTGGCTTGCCTGGGGATGGAGAAGGCTCCGGGAAGAAGTACTGAATGACCGCGGAAAGAATCGCCGGAAATGGTACTCTCTCGAAGGGGGCTGATTGGGGCAAGGGCAAAATGGTCATTTCTAGTATGTCAAACCATAGTAAAAATGATACCAAAAGTTTGTGCTCGAAGAGACGAAGAAGTGAGCGTTGGTTTCACCTCAATCGGAGTTACGGTTGCGGAGATATGAGGTGTGGAACACCAGGGACGAATCTTTGAATAAAACTTCCACAAACAAGACCCTGGAGGCAAAAACTAAAAGCGCCTTTGGGCAGATTACACCTTCTGCACAAGAAAACGTATTCTCAGCCGAAGAACAACAAAAGTACGTTTCCTCAAATGGAAAACGTATTTCGCGGAATACGCTTTCAGGAGAGAAAGGCGACCGAGGGGAAACGTGCCTCCACGTAGCCACGTCAGCGGGCCGGCCCGGTCAACGCGTGAGGCTGACGCGTGGGACCCACTGGCAGGGTGAGGGGCACAGGTGCTCGTCCTCTTCCTTGCGCTGCCCGCGAGGCAGAGACAGGGCGTGGCCCCAGCGACGAGCTCCGGCGACACAGGCCACCTACGGCGATGCTCCGGCCACCGGAGAGCTTGGGGCGACGAGGCGCATCCATCCCACGGTGGCGCAGTCCTCGGGGAGGGCGGGGTTGAGAGCAGCTTTGACCGCGGCGACAGAGGGCAACGGCGGCGGCCAAAGTTGGGGACGCGTGGCCACGGTAGTCCCGGCGACAAACTAAGGGGTTGGGGAGGCTCGTGGTGGTACGGGGAGTGCTATGGTAGCGATAGAAAGGAGGGGGAGGCTCGGCTTCGACCAAATTTAAGAGGTTAGAGGCGACGACCATGGCGGCGATGTCGAGCACCGAGAGCTTCTCGAGCTCGGGCAAGAAGTGGGCGGGGCTAGAGGAGGTGCAGGAGGCGAGTGGTGAAGAGAAACGGCCTCGGGGTGGCTTTATATAGCCGGGCGAGGCGGTTCGAGCTCGGGTGCCGCTACGGACGCGTGTCCGGCGCCGCGGACGCGTGTGCTCATGCATGGGCTTGAAGGTAGACGACGGAGGAGAACAGGGGAGAGGCTCACGGGGGCAGAGGCGGCCAAGGGAGCACGGGGAGGAAGCGGCCGACGCGCGGACGGAGCCGGTCGGCTACAGCGCTCCCGTGGGGGCTCACTGTTTACGACGGAGACGGCTCACTGGGAAGAGGATGGAGGGGGCAAGGGCTACAGAGGGACCGCGACGGCTCGGGGGAGGCTCTAGACATAGCTAGGCAATGAGGGGACAAGCGCGCAGCGATGGAGAAGAAGACAGTGGCGCTAGAGCGCGAGAAGCGCCATGCCAAAACTGTGGTCACCACTGTGACCGGCAAGGAGGGGACGCAAGAGGCTGCAGTGAGCTATCTAGTGATTTGTAACGCCCACGATGTGGCTATATCTCCCACGTGTCGAGGCACGACTTAGAGGCATAACCGCATTGTGGTTTTGTCGCAAGAAGGGTCATCTTCACACAATCCCATGTAATGAACAAGAATGGGATAACGAGAGTTGGCTTACAATCGCCACTTCACACAAAACATAAATATAATTCATACATCATCCAAAATCCACACATAGACCGGCTATGGTCAAGATCCAAATGAAAATAAGACAACCCCAAATGCTAGATCCCCGATCGACCCAACTGGGCTCCACTACTGATCATCAGGAAAAGACACATAGTAACAACCACGTTCCTCGTCGAACTCCCACTTGAGGTCAATCTCATCAACTGCACTGGCATCCTCGGCACCTACAACTGTTTTGGTAGAATCTGTGAGTCATGATGACTCAGCAAGCTCACACCCGCGAGATCAAGACTATTTAAGCTTATAGGAAAGGATGGTGTAAAGAGGTGGAGCTGCAGCAGGCACTAAGCATATAAAGTGGCTAACATACGCAAATGAGAGCGAGAAGAGAAGCAACGGAACGGTCGTCTTCTAGTAATGACCAAGAAGTGATCCTGAACTCCTTCTTACGTCATTCATAACTCAAACCGTGTTCACTTCCCGGACCCCGCCGAGAAGAGACCATCACGGCTACACACGCGGTTGATGTATTTTAATTAAGTCAAGTGACAAGTTCTCTACAACTGGACATTAACAAATTCCCATCTGCCTCATAACCGCGGGCACGGCTTTCGAAAGATAATACCCTGCAGGGGTGTCCCAACTTAGCCCATTATAAGCTCTCACGGTCAACGAAGGATAAACCTTCTCCCGGAAAGACCCGATCAGTCTCGGAATCCCGGTTTATAAGACATTTCGACAATGGTAAAACAAGACCAGCAAAGCCACCCGATGTGCTGACAAATCCCGATAGGAGCTGGACATATCTCGTTCTCAGGGCACAACGGATGAGCCAGACGTCGGGTTGGCATAGACCCTGGTTGCCCAGGGGGCGCCGGACATCGCTCGGTTTGGGCCAGCACTCGAAGGAGCACTAGTCCGGGGGTTTAAATAAAGATGACCCTCGGGCTCGCGAAAACCCAGGGGAAAAAGGCTTAGGTGGAAAATGGTAAAACCAAGGTTGGGCCTTGCTGGAGGAGTTTTATTCAAGGCGAACTGTCAAGGGGGTCCCATAAATCACCCAACCGCGTAAGGAACGCAAACTCAAGGAACATAATACCGGTATAACGGAAACTAGGGCGGCAAGAGTGGAACAAAACACCAGGCATAAGGCCGAGCCTTCCACCCTTTACCAAATATATAGATGCATTAATTAAATAAGAGATATTGTGATATTCCAAAAAAATATCCATGTTCCAACATGGAACAAACTTCAACTTCCCCTGCAACTAGCAACGCTATAAGGGCTGAGCAAAAGCGGTAACTTAGCCAAACAACGGTTTGCTAGGAAAGGATGGTTAGAGGCTTGACATGGCAATATGGGAGGCATGATATAGCAAGTGGTAGGTAGCGCAGCATGGCAATAGAACGAACAACTAGCAAAGCAAAGATAGAAGTGATTTCGAGGGTGTGGTCATCTTGCCTGCAAGGTTCTCAGAGTTGTCGAAAGCTTGATCCTCGTAAGCGTACTCAACAGGTTCCTCGTTCACGAACTCGTATCCCGGCTCTACCCAACACAAGAACACAAGCAATGGAACCACAATCAATCACGGGAAATGCACAAGCAACATGATGCAAAACATGAATGATATGCAAGATATGATATGCGATGCATATGCGTGCTCCGGAAGGGAAATGATGAACAAGGCAGTAACTTGGCAAACCAAGCATGCCACTGGAAAGGTGAGATGATTTCGGTCGAAATCGATATATCACCGGAAACGGATGCACGGTTTGCAAATGGCAAGCAAAACAAGAATGACACGAATCTGCGATTAACAGCATGATAGCACTTAGAATGCAACAAGTAACAATGCTACAACACTCCAACATAACAACAAAGCATACGGCAGTAATCTACAGAAGACGCTTAACAAAAGATGAACACTGAGCTACGGCTATATCACAGCATAACAGGTTCAAACAAGCATGGCAAAAGTGCAAAAGATAACAGGATCACAGACTTGGAGAAATTACTGGACATAGCTGAAACAGCATCAGGTAGCAATGTTCAGTGCACGAAATCAACATACTACAAGAACTTAACATGGCAAAACAAGGCATGAGAGTATTCTACTAAATGCACATGACAAAAGTCTCTCACAGACCATAAGCCAAAATAGACCAGAAGATATGATGGCAACCATGTAAACATAGCAAGTTTCGTTAACAGGTTACAGACTTTGCAGAAAACAGAGCATGCCAGAAACAATAATATGAAGGCATCTTGCTGAGCTTGATGCACTCATCACAAAGCAATCTATGAGAAAACAAGCATACCTACAGCAATATGGCATGTTTATGAAGCTATCCATGGCAAGAGCAAGTACATATCATGTATGGATCAACTACAACAAGCTTGGAAAATTTGAATATCATGTTAATAATCTGCCAGAAATATTTTATAGCAAAAGTAGAGCAAGATTGAGTCATGCTATGGCACTCCATAATTGCAATAAAGCGCATGCATGGATCAACTACAACAATATCTACAAAACATCCTCACTGAACATCTCCAAAATAAGCATGGATCTCTCTGTAGACACATGGATACATAGCAACAAAATAACAGCAGTCACAGACTTGGTGAAAATACCAAGTCCCTGAAAACAGAAACATCACGAAGCCTAGTTTGCATGCTTGTGCTAGTCACCACAGAGATCACAAAATTACATGGCATACACCTATCTAATGATGGCATGCCATACAACAAAACACATGTAGAGCTCATGCCCATAAGATGCACAGATTAAATGCAACAAAAATAACAAATCACCAAGTTCTGATAAGTAAAAGTAGTTAACAACAACTAGCACTCTTGCACCAGAGATTTGGGCATCAAGATGGACTCAAATGAGCATGGTACAATGGAACACAATGAATAGCATCTAGAGACGAACATTTCGATATATTACACGCGCGAAACGGAGCTATATGCAGAGAGTTATGATGCGATGAACAGGTGCACGTATTGTAAAAATAATAGGACTTAGAGAAAAAATGGGGGAGGAGGAAGTCAACCGAGAGTTTTGACTGGATCGGGATCTGGTGGAGGCGCGAGCTTCGCCGGAGCAGAGGGAGACGATGGCGATGGAGAGGACGGCGGCCGGCCGGGAAGAGAGGAGGACGACGAGGAGGGCCGGAGGGGCACCGGAGCGGCGGCTTCGGGCGCCGGGCGTGCTCGGGCGCGGCCACGTGGCAGCGTGGGATTGGGCGAGGGCGGCGGCGCGATTCCGTCCGGCGGCGGCTGGACATGTCCGGCGGCGACGGGAGGCGTTTTTCTAGGGTTTCATGTGTGATTTGGACGGGGGAGGCACATATTTATAGGTAGAGGGAGCTAGGAGACTCCAAATGGAGTGCGGTTTTCGCCCACACGATCGTGATCGAACGACCGAGAGCATGGAAGTGACTTAGAGGGGTTTTGGGCTGTTTAGAGACGGGTTTTGCTGCAGCACACAAACGGACTTTGCGGATGCCCGGTTAACCGTTGGAGTACCAAACGACCTCCAAATGGAACGGAACTTGACCGGTGGTCTCCCGGTGGTATACCAAGGCCACTTGACAAGCCTCGGTCTATTCCGAGAACGTTCAGCACCCGCTCACGAAAAGAAACAAGAAGGGTGCGCCGGAGGAGGTGGGAGTGCCGGATTGCAAAACGGACAACGGGGAAAATGCTCCGATGCATGAGACGAACATGTATGCAAATGCAATGCACATGATGACATGATATGAGATGCATGACATGAACAAAATGCAAAACGGAAAACAAAACCCGACCACGGAGGGAATATCATAACACATAGCCGGAAATGGCAAGAGTTGGAGTTACAAATATGGAAAGTTACATCCGGGGTGTTACATGATTAGTCCTTAAGTACTAGAGGCTGAGGGAGTTGATGGATCGACAAAAGGAGCCAAGGTGATGCGTGTGTGATCGACTGAAGTTTGTTGTACCAGTTTTGGATGAGCACTGGTGATCAACATGGAGCTGATTTGGTCAAATGGAGTTGTCTAGGGTGATTAGGATAGGAAGGACTACGGTCCTGGGAAGTTTGGAGGGATTTGGACCACTAATCAATATAGTTGCCTTACAACTAAGTAATCTGGTCCAAAATGAAGATCATGATGGTGCACTCAAATGGAGAAGCCACTTGAGCTGAAATTTGGCAAGGCAGGGTGATTTGGGCATATGAGAGTGCCATACAAATTTCATACCATTTGGAAAAGCCAAAATGGTACTTCCTTCATGATGGTATTCTCTGAACAGAAGCTTAGGAAAATTCCTAAGGGAAAATGGCCAAACAAAATATGCCCAAATTTGGTGGAGACAGGTTATTTGGGTAGGAGAAGGTCTAGAAAAATTTACAGCCATAATGGAGCAAGATAAAATATACTTGCTTCACAAACTGAATTTTTGGACAGAATCAAAGAATTGAAGATGAGCTCACATGGAGGCATTACATGAGCTCAACTTTGGTGGAGGGCTATGATATGATGATATTGAGGTCATGCATAAATTGCAACTCATTTGGATATACCTAGCTTGTACCTCCTTCACAAAATTTCTTTCTGGACAAAAACTTTGGAAAATCATAATTAAATGACTACTAGGCAAATGAGGTTGCATTTTGCCATGTGGCAATGATATGGACATTAAAAGGTGTCCAAGGAGTTTGAGGCCACTTGGGAAAAAGAAAATAGCACTTGCTTCACAATGTGCCATTTAGGGCAGAATAGGAAATGAATTATTTGAGCATGATGATAAACATGGAAAATGAAATAATTTGCCATATTTGAGGAATATATGACCCAAAAAATTTATGAGAATTATTTGGGAATTTTAGGGGTGATGGAAATATAGGTTGCTTCACAACCTAGGGCAATTAGGGTTATCCCTTTAATAGAAAAGGAATATCCCCAATAAAAAGAATATTGGCATTTGGGCTAGGATAATAGTGGGAAGGTCTAGGGAAGGATTTGAGGTTGACAAGCCACTTTGGAAGCAAAGAAGAGGTCACCTTCAGTTTCCAGACCACAAATCCACGGAGAAAGAAAACTCAAGCAAAAATCTCAGAAAAACAAAAGAAAAAGAAAGGGCCAAAAATCAGGCTGTGACAAACCTTCCCCCTTAAAGAAATCTCGTCCTCGAGATTTGGTTGCTCAGGGAACAAGTATGAATATACTGACTTAAGGAAACCGTTTCCAACTCGGGTATCCTTTTTCCTTATTGATTGTTCCCATTAAATTCTTCGTTTGACTCATCTGACTGGCTCTAGGGCGGTTTGCTTTACTGTATCCATATCCTGACAGACCTTACCTCACATTTTTCTGCTTATGCTGGCTCCAATTTTCATATCTGCTGACTTATATGAGATTTACCATGTCTGAAATATATGTCTGTTTCACAATTCCAAGGGTGATTTCTGATTGTTGTGTCTGTGCTGACAATTGTCCATGAATTGGTGATCAGATTTTCCTAATGCATACCCAAGCTCTGACTCCTTGCATTGGGTTTCTCCACTTAACTGCAGGTCCTTCGGGCTCCAAATAGTGAGGTGAGGCATAACCGCTTTCCTGACAGATTCTGACTTATCGCAAGAATTTCTGAATCATGCTGACTGGCTCCACTGTCTTGAGTCTCGGATTCACTCCCAATATTTGACTGTCGCCTGTCCTGACCAGCATAAAGGGGTATGGCCTTATATGATAGTATCCGCAGACTTGACTGACTGTGAATCTCGTGAAAGAATTTTGTCCATGACAGGCTATCCGTTGATGCTTCACATAAGTGAGGGAACATGCTTCCAGACTGTTATTCACCATCCAAAATCGAGCAGACCCTTTAGGTGAATATCCATGGTGATCCATACTGACTCAGACTGTCCGGGATATCTGCACCATGGTTCCTGCTTCTTCATTATTGTTTTCTTGATCTGGATCCTTGGTTGAAAGAGCGGGGTCATATTACTTCTTCGGGTGACCATAGGTTCTGTCGAGTGCAACATTCTGACTGGGGGAAAATGATCATCTGAACCCTTGCAAGAAATCGACAAATAAACCAGTAGCCACCAAAATGGTCTTTACAACTCAGATCTGGGACATCACTGAAATAGCTCAACCATGGCTCAAGACGGCCGAAAAGCAGCTCGGAGCATGAGACCGTGTTGATAAGAAGAAAGTGGCAGCTCCCTAAGATAGCCGAAAAGTAGCTAAAAGCATAGGGCCACTTTTACCAAAAGAAACTCAACAGTTGTAGGAGATGGCCGGAAAGCAGCTCAGAACTCGTGACAGTTCTTGAATAGAGAAATATAAAGTCGGCATCCACCCTGAACGGCTAAAAACGGCTTAGAACGCAGGCGTGGTGCCGTTACCAAGGAAAAGAAGACAAGGGTTCATCAGGATCATACTCCAGGTTCACCGGTACTTGTACAGAGCTCAGTGTTGTCGTCAATCCTCATGGTCCTTTGTCATACTGAGGTGTATATCTGGCTTCCTTCACATATATCTGAGATTCTGATTCCCGAGGCAGACTTGTGTTCTGACAGATTCTTGCTTCTGACCAACTATTGCGGATCTGATTCTGCCATACCAGAAGCTTCTCATTGTGAGGTGCAGACTGATTACCATATATATCGACCATTAATATTTCCGCTGTTGATTTCTTTCATGAACAGGATTTGCTGGACCACACTCCTTTCTGAACATATGGCACATCCTTGCTTTCTTTGACTGAAACTGCACTGTTGGTCTTGAACATAGCTTATCTTTTTGCTGATCTGATCATTTCTGTCGTGAAGAGTGCACACTGAGGCAAACTTGATTATTTGTACTGTTGTAAGGAGTGCATGCTATTGCAAACATGATACTGACTGTCCATCCAGGATTCCTTTTCCATTCAGACGAGATATTCCAAATTTCACTGCAGTCTGCTGATAACCTCATTCCATTTATCTGAGCTTCCAAACATTTGGACTCCTTGCTGATTCTTTAGGTCCGGTGTTGGTTGACGAGCAACTTTAATGAGGGGAAAATAATGCCACACCGAGGGCCCAAAGAATGAAGCAAAAGAGACGACGAAAAGAACAAAACAAACACACAAGCATACAAATAATATAAATAATCAAGCAACATCACATATTACTGCTACTCACACAATAATATGCATGCATACCTAAGATCACAAATCTCGCTGAAACTCCGGTATTACGGTCTAATATGCTGTGGCGATGTGCACAAAAGTGAAATCCATGTGTCGAAGGAATTGGTGTAACCAAGGCTACACCAAGCACTGGCTGAACTCCGGTTTCAACTGGATGGATACGGAGGCGAGGACGGAGTGGCGATCATGCAGCGAGACACGGAGGTCACGACCATATCACCATCAAGCGTATGAAAGGGAATCATACACGTCCAAAGAATGGAATGACAGGGCAAACTAGGGGAGGAAAAGCAAGGCTTGATGGCATTGCCCTTTTTTGGTAACAAATATCAGTAAGGGCTGTCGAAGGGATGAGATGGATGGCACGGTTCGGGATAGAGACAAGTCTATCACCGAAATAATACGGGTGGGTAGTGGAAAGATATCGACATGATACCTGAGCATAACTCCTGCAAATGGTGTCTGGAACACTAGGTCCCAGGGCATCACTCTGCTGGGACAGAAATGACGCCAAACACCGAAAAGCAGGCATGCTGAGAAGGAGGGTGCAGGTAGTGGATCGAAACCGATGCCACCTACACTCACAAGATTAACCGTTGGTGACTAAATAATAATCTATATGCATGCTATGCAACAAACAAATGCAACAATCAAGTGCAACAAATCAATGGGGCTCTATACTACCGCATTCTAACGTTCGCGCGGGCTAGGGCATCCTACAGCCAGACCTGCTCTGATACCAAGCCTGTGACACCCAGGCTCAGAGAAACCGGAACGCCCCGTATTCCAGCCCAGAGTCGAGGAGAAGTCTTCTGGAATACGGCACTGCTTAGCATAGAACAAATCAGCTCTTTATTGCAATCTATTGGGGTACAAGGGGATTACATTGGCGCGGCGACGCTATGCCTGCCACGGTTGCTCTATGCAAGTAGCAAAATAGCACGACGCAGCGGAATGACTACTAGCAGCGAAACAACAACGACGGTGATGAACTCCACTCCGCAGGGACTCTGGCTGGAACGCTTATCCTAGCGCGCAAACAAGGGATCCACGACAAACAAGCAATCATATCCGGCATGACCTGCAAACTGGCATGACACGCCAAGTCGGTACATTGAATGTACTTGCAAGCTCACAGCAACCAAAGCAATCAAGACAAACAACAACATGGCAATTACAGGTTAACACGGATTAACATGATACAATCAGATCAATCATAGCATGAACAAGGTGATACAGCCAGTACAATACGAGCATGGCATAAACATATGAACATGATGATACTAGCATGAAACATGATGGAATTATCATGCACCAACTTACTCTGTTCGGGTTACCTCGTAACCATCACCTGTATCACTTACCATCACGGATATCACACGATCATCTCAGGATCCAATCAAGCTTGGTATTAACAATACTGTAGCAATAATTTATGATCACAAGGAGCTTGACCTTTTACCCTTGACTCTCGCATAACACCACAAATATCCAACAACTTGGTATTCACGATATCACAGTGATCCTCTCACGATCACATAAATATCAACCAACTTCTTTCATCATCGAACCGGGGTTGTTATTAATCAAATTATTATTATTACTGTTGACCCATAGTGTGACCAACACGAACTGCGCCCATATCCATGGGCGCGGCTATCGATAGATTAAACACACACTCTGCAGAGGTTAACACACTGTACCCACACCATGGAACCTATGGTCTCACACTCCCATACGTGCGGACACGGCGTTCCGACAAAACCGATCTACTTCCATGACACTCTCCCGGCCACTCCAACCAACACCCCCTTGGGGTTCAGTCCTGGGTGGCCCCGTGTCTACCAAAGACACCAACGGCCACCGTCATGGCAAAACGGTCCCAAACGGGGACAAGGTATACCATAAAAACAAAAACGAGCACACAATGATATGTCCGCCTACCTGATTAGGATAGCGCGTGCCCATAACCTTCCCTCGCGGAAGGCACCAGCTAGAGGCATGACAATAGACCCAGCTAGGACCCCCACTCCCATAGGGTAAGCGTGGTTGCACTGGTTAGATCGATATGGTGGCACCATGACTCAGCCAACAGTTGTTCACGTTCAATTTAATCCGGTTAAACTTGAATGCAATATGCTGAGCCTGTTGGAAATATGCCCTAGAGGCAATAATAAATAGGTTATTATTATATTTCCTTGTTCATGATAATCGTTTATTATCCATGCTAGAATTGTATTGATAGGAAACTCAGATACATGTGTGGATACATAGACAACACCATGTCCCTAGTAAGCCTCTAGTTGACTAGCTCGTTGATCAATAGATGGTTACAGTTTCCTGACCATGGACATTGGATGTCGTTGATAATGGGATCACATCATTAGGAGAATGATGTGATGGACAAGACCCAATCCTAAGCCTAGCACAAGATCGTGTAGTTCGTTTGCTCAGAGCTTTTCTAATGTCAAGTATCATTTCCTTAGACCATGAGATTGTGCAACTCCCGGATACCGTAGGAATGCTTTGGGTGTACCAAACGTCACAACGTAACTGGGTGGCTATAAAGGTGCACTACAGGTATCTCCGAAAGTGTCTGTTGGGTTGGCACGAATCGAGACTGGGATTTGTCACTCCGTGTAAACGGAGAGGTATCTCTGGGCCCACTTGGTAGGACATCATCATAATGTGCACAATGTGACCAAGGAGTTGATCACGGGATGATGTGAGTTACGGAACGAGTAAAGAGACTTGCCGGTAACGAGATTGAACAAGGTATCGGGATACCGACGATCGAATCTCGGGCAAGTAACATACCGATAGACAAAGGGAATTGAATACGGGATTGATTGAATCCCCGACATCGTGGTTCATCCGATGAGATCTTCGTGGAACATGTGGGAGCCAACATGGGTATCCAGATCCCGCTGTTGGTTATTGACCGGAGAACGTCTCGGTCATGTCTGCATGGTTTCCGAACCCGTAGGGTCTACACACTTAAGGTTCGATGACGCTAGGGTTATAGGGAAAGTATGTACGTGGTTACCGAATGTTGTTCGGAGTCCCGGATGAGATCCCGGACATCACGAGGAGTTCCGGAATGGTCCGGAGGTAAATATTTATATATGGGAAGTCCTGTTTTGGTCACCGGAAAAGTTTCGGATGTTATCGGTAATGTACCGGGACCACCGGGAGGGTCCCGGGGGTCCACCAAGTGGGGCCACCAGCCCCAGAAGGCTGCGTGGGCCAAGTGTGGGAGGGGACCAGCCCCAGGTGGGCTGGTGCGCCCCCCCACCAAGGCCCAAGGCGCATGGGAGAGTGGGAGGGGGCAAACCCTAGGTCCAGATGGGCCTTAAGGCCCACCCTAGTGGCGCCCCCCTCTCTTCCCCCCTTGGCTGCCCCCCTAGATGGGATCTAGGGTTGGCCGCCACCCCTTGGGGTGGGAACCCTAGAGGAGGTGCAGCCCCCTCCCCCCTATATATAGTTGAGGTCTAGGGCTGCCCAAAACAGGAGTTTTCCGGTCTCTCTTGGCGCAGCCCTACCTCTCTCCCTCCTCCTCTCCCGTGGTGCTTGGCGAAGCCCTGCAGGATTGCCACGCTCCTCCATCACCACTACTCCGTCGTGCTGCTGCTGGATGGAGTCTTCCCCAACCTCTCCCTCTCTCCTTGCTGGATCAAGGCGTGGGAGACGTCACCGGGCTGCACGTGTGTTGAACGCGGAGGCACCGTTCTTCGGTGCTTAGATCAGAATCAACCGCGATCTGAATCGCTACGAGTACGAATCCTTCATCCGCGTTCTTGCAACGCTTCCGCATCGCGATCTACAAGGGTATGTAGATGCACTCCCCTTCCCCTCGTTGCTAGATTACTCCATAGATTGATCTTGGTGATGCGTAGAAAATTTTGAATTTCTGCTACGTTCCCCAACAGTGGTATCAGAGCTAGGTCTATGCGTAGTTTCTATGCACGAGTAGAACACAAAGCAGTTGTGGGCGTAGATGTTGCCAATTCTTCTTGCCGCTACTAGTCTTATCTTGTTTCGGCGGCATTGTGGGATGAAGCGGCCCGGACCGACCTTACACGTACGCTTACGTGAGACAGGTTCCACCGACTGACATGCACTAGTTGCATAAGGTGGCTAGCGGGTGTCTGTCTCTCCCACTTTAGTCGGAACGGATTCGATGAAAAGGGTCCTTATGAAGGGTAAATAGAAATTGGCATATCATGTTGTGGTTTTACGTAGGTAAGAAACGTTATTGCTAGAAACCTATACAAGCCACGTGAAAACTTGCAACAACAATTAGAGGACGTCTAACTTGTTTTTGCAGCATGTGTTATGTGATGTGATATGGCCAGAAGATGTGATGAATGATATATGTGATGTATGAGATTGATCATATTCTTGTAATAGGAATCACGACTTGCATTTCGATGAGTATGACAACCGGCAGGAGCCATAGGAGTTGTCTTTATTTTTTGTATCACCTGCGTGTCATTGAATAACGCCATGTAAATTACTTTACTTTATTGCTAAGCGCGTTAGCCATAGAAGTAGAAGTAATCGTTGGCGTGACAACTTCATGAAGACACAATGATGGAGATCATGATGATGGAGATCATGGTGTCATGCCGGTGACAAAGATGATCATGGTGCCCCGAAGATGGAGATCAAAGGAGCAAAATGATATTGGCCATATCATGTCACTATTTGATTGCATGTGATGTTTATCATGTTATGCATCTTATTTGCTTAGAACGACGGTAGTAAGTAAGATGATCCCTTATAATAATTTCGAGAAAGTGTTCCCCCTAACTGTGCACCGTTGTGAAGGTTCGTTGTTTCGAAGCACCACGTGATGATCGAGTGTGATAGATTCTAACGTTCGAATACAACGGGTGTTGACGAGCCTAGCATGTACAGACATGGCCTCGGAACACATGCGAAACACTTAGGTTGACTTGACGAGCCTAGCATGTACAGACATGGCCTCGGAACACAAGAGACCGAAAGGTCGAACATGAGTCGTATAGTAGATACGATCAACATGGAGATGTTCACCGATGATGACTAGTCCGTCTCACGTGATGATCGGACACGGTCTAGTTTGACTCGGATCATGTATCACTTAGATGACTAGAGGGATGTCTATCTGAGCGGGAGTTCATTAATCAGATGAACTCAATTATCATGAACATAGTCAAAAAAGGTCTTTGCAAATTATGTCATAGCTTGCGCTTTAGTTCTACTGTTCAAGATATGTTCCTAGAGAAAATTTAGTTGAAAGTTGGTAGTAGCAATTATGCGGACTGGGTCCGTAAACTGAGGATTGTCCTCATTGCTGCACAGAAGGGTTATGTCCTTAATGCACCGCTCGGTGCGCTGAACCTCAGCGTCATCTGTAGATGTTACGGAACATTTGAGATACACGTTTGATGACTACGTGATAGTTCAGTGCGTAATACTAACGGTTTAGAATTGTGGCACCAAAGACGGTTTTTGAAACATCGCAGAACATATGAGATGTTCCGAAGACTGAAATTGGGATTTCGGGCTAGTGCCCACGTCAAGAAGTATGAGACCTCTGACAAGTTTCTTAAGCCTGCAAACTATGGGACAAAAGCTCAATCGTTGAGCATGTGCTCAGATTGTCTGAGTACTACAATCACTTGAATCGAGTGGAAGTTTATCTTCCAGATGAGATAGTGATGGTTCTCCATAATCACTGCCACCAAGCTATTAGAGCTTCGTGATGAACTATAAATATCAAGGATAGATGATGATCCTTGAGCAACTCACGATGTTTGACACCGCGAAAGTAGAAATCAAGAAGGAGCATCAATTGTTGATGGTTAGTATAACCACTAGTTTCTAGAAGGGCAAGGGCAAAAGGGATACTTCATGAAACAGCAAGTCATTTGCTGCTCTAGTGAAGAATCCCAAGGTTGAACCCAAACCTGAGACTAAGTGCTTCTGTAATGAGGGGAACGGTCACTGAAGCGGAACTACCCTGGATACTTGGTAGATGAGAAGGCAGGCAAGGTCGACAGAAGTATATTGGATATACATTAAATGAATGTGGACTTTACTAGTACTCCTAGCAGCACCAGGGTATTAGATACCGGTTCAGTTGCTAAGTGTTAGTAACTCGAATTAAAAGCTGTGAAATAAACGGAGACTAGCTAAAGGTGAGATGTCGATGTGCGTTGGAAGTGTTTCCAAGGTTGATGTGATCAAGCATGGCATGCTCCCTCTACTATCGAGATTTGGTATTTGCGTTGAACATGATTGGATTATGTTTATCGCAATACGGTTATTCATTCAAGGAGAATAATGGTTACTCTGTTTATTTGAATGATACCTTCAATGGTCTTGCACCTAAAATGAATCTCGATCGCAGTGATACACATGTTCGTGCCAAAAGATATAAAATAGTAATGATAGTACCACTGTAGCGACCAGACCTCAAATGGCCTGTGCTGCTGTGCACCAGTGTCATCCCTGGATCAGTAATGCTGACACGCACAAAACACATGGAGGATTTATAACAGAGTAGCAATCACACACTTATTACATCGAATATCTCCAAAGAGATTAAGTATGGAAACATGGCTTAAGGCCATCTAATAACGATGACAGCGGAAGACTTGGAAGATAAGTGAGTCCATCAACTCCAGCGGCATCACTGAGTATAAGACCACGACCTAAGGCATCTTACTCGTCGTCTGAAAAATCTGCAACATGAAACGTTGCAGCCCGAAAACGGGTCAGCACATAGAATATGCTGGCAATGTAACACATAGAGAATAATGAACGAAATAATGCTATACTACATGCATATACGGCTGGTGGAAAGCTCTATGGTTACAGTTTTGCGAAAACCCAATTTTATCCTACTTCAAAGGAATAAATTTTATTTAACTA
Organism: Triticum aestivum; assembly: GCF_018294505.1. Classification (NCBI taxonomy): domain Eukaryota; kingdom Viridiplantae; phylum Streptophyta; class Magnoliopsida; order Poales; family Poaceae; genus Triticum; species Triticum aestivum. The sequence goes on along the minus strand of NC_057805.1, from coordinate 270,070,749 downwards.
TCATGGTGGTTGTGAAACATTGAGATGGTTGACAGCATCTCAATCCCAATTAAAAAGTCATCAATAACCCAACAAAATTAATTAGAAGTAACATGGTGTTGAGATTCACATGATATCCAAGTACTAGATACTCAAGTTGTCCATAACCGGGGACACGGCTAATCATGATCAGTTTGTACACTCTGCAGAGGTTTGTGCACTTTTCCCCACAAGACTTGATCTCCTCCGTTGGATTACTCGCACTACATGGTGTTTGAGTAACGGATGACCAAGACACAGTCTTTCAGAAGTGTTTGCACCTTACGTATGGGTAGACAGTTACACCTACTTTCCCCTACATCTGCTAGTCTACCACTGTAAGAGTTCACACAACTTAATCAACTATGCTAGAGCCCATAATAGCTTGCGGCTGCACACGGAAGTTTCTAGCATGAATAATCTCATGATCCCTTTGAACCTGGTGGCGGTCCAAAAGAAAAACAGGCAATCCTGGAATACCCAGGTACCTCAATCCACCCAGATGTGAGTTTAACTTGCCACCTTAAGTAAACCATTAATTAACAATCTCACATCTGTCATGAATTTCACTCAAACCCAAACCACGTCTACGAGCATAGCATGGCAATAGTAAAAGCAACGTAGAAGTAACTCCCAAGGGTTTGATAAGAAAACAGGTAATAGGTTCTACCTCAACTACTTCCCAATACCCACAGTTTAATTAGATCCTAATCATGCAATGTTTGAGGGAAACAGATCTAATGCAATAAAACTGGGTATGAACGGAATATGATCAAAGTGTTACTTGCCTTGCTGATGATCCGCAAAACCTAGCGATTCGAAGTAACAAGCGCCACACTTCAGGTACTCTATCGCAAACAAACAAGCATACAATCAGTACTCATCTAATGCACAGGTAAAACTCGAATGAAAGATCTAACCAGAAAATTCAACTTAAGAACTCCGGTTTGCAAAAAGATTCAACTCGAAAGAAGCAACGAAAGTCAAACGACGAAAGAAAGAAACTTCGTTTGCTAATCTGGATCTAGGTCAAATTTTACTGTAGCAAAAACTTGTTTGAGTAGATTAAACGGAAAGAGAATTTCGAGACGAAACTCTGGGCGCTTGAATCGCCTGATTCCGATAAACGAGCGAGAAGTTAAACAGAATCGAAGATTCGATCAGAAATCGAATCTGAGAAAATAACGAGAAAATCCGACGAAAAAAGAAAAACGGACGAACGGTTTAAAACGGACGTTCGTTAACAGAGAAAAACCGACGAACGCGTTCGTTAAAACGAACGGTTCGGTAAACGCTCGTAAAATAATAAAACAGAAAAAAACCGATTTAGGGTTTTTTTTTAAAACGAAGGGTTTTTTTTACAGAAAACCAGTCAACGACGGGAACGGCGGCGGCAGTACCTCGACGGCGGGCTTCGGCGAGGGGGGGCTCCGGCGGGGGCGGGG